>NW_025207177.1:0-4165 GCF_004010195.1 Chiloscyllium plagiosum | reverse complement strand
CTGAGGGAGTGCCACACTGTGAGAGGGTCAGTACTGAGGGAGTGCTGCACTGTCAGAGGGTCAGTACTGAGGATGTACTGCAATGTCAGAGGGTCAGCACTGAGGGAGCACTGCACTATCAGAGGTTCAGTACTGAGGGAGTGCTGCACTGTCAGAGGGTCAGTATTGAGGGAGTGTCGTACTATCACAACGTCAGTTCTGAAGGTGTGCTGGACTGTCAGAGAGTCAGTTTGAGGGAGAGCTGCACTGTCAGAGAGTCAGCACTGCAGGTGTGCCGCACTGTCGGAGGGTCAGTACTGTGGAAATGCTGCACTGTCAGAGGGTCACTGCTGAGGAAGCGCTGCGCTATCAGGGGGTCAGTAATGGGGGATTGCCGCAATGTCAGAGGGTCAATCTGGGGGAGTGCTGCACTTTCAGAAGGTCAGTACTGAGGAAGCGCTGCATTGTCAGAAGGTCAGTAGTGAGGGAGCGCTGCACTGTCAGAGGGTCAGTACTGAGGGAGCGCTGCATTGTCAGAGGGTCAGTCCTGAGGGAGTGCCACACTGTGAGAGGGTCAGTACTGAGGGAGTGCTGCACTGTCAAAGAGTCAGTACTGAGGGAGCGCTGCATTGTCAGAGGATCAGTACTGAGGGAGCACTGCACTGTCAGAGGTTCAGTATGGAGGGAGTACTGCACTGTAGAAATGTTAATACAAAGAGAATGCTGCAGAGTCAGAGGGTCAGTATTGAGGGAATGCTGTGGCGTTAGCGGCTCACTTCTGAGGGAATGCTGCACTGTCAGAGGTTCAGTACTGAGGGAGTACTGCACTGTCAGAGAGTCAGGACTGAGGGACCGCTGCACTGTCAGAGGGTCATTACTGAGGGAGTGCTGCACTGTCAGCGCATCAGTCTGGGGGGTACCTGCATTGTAAGAGAGTCAGTACTGAGTGAATGCCACACTATCAGATGGGCTGAATGGCCTATTTTCTGCTCCCATGTCTTGTGGTCTATGAGGAATATATGAAATTGTTCAGTACATTTCTGCCTCTGCTTCCGACAGACCCTGCTCACCAATGATTCCCACGTCCAGATTCCAAAGACTGTGTTCAAACAGACCGTCTTCATTTGGTTACCACCCTCTTTTCCCAGGGATCAAGTTTTCGTTTCGTGCGACTGACCTGCCAGCTCAACGGGATATTTTCATGCTGCAGGGCTGAGATTTATTCCTCAGCTTCCGTGTGCTCATCCCAAATGAATCCCACTGCCCCACACTCAGCACAGTCGTGTGTTCCTTATTTCTGAGCTTCCCAATGCTAATCCACATCCAGAATGACATCCCACACTCCTCCAAATCATATCGCAGGCTAATTGCCTGGGAGCGAGGAGTGCTAAGAGAGGAAATAACAACCTGAAAGGACTTTACAGTGACATTAAGGGTGAATTAATAATGAGAGAAAGAGTAGGTTGTGGAACACAGTGAGAATTTGTGCATGGACCCAGAGGCTGTAGTGAATGGATGCATTTTGTCAATGCTCATTGGGACAGGGTTGATATGAAATCGTGAAGATGCTCTGTGATACAATTAAATGAATTAGCATATATAGAGAGATGGTTCTGAGTGGTTTGGCCTTCTTACAACCCAGTAGATCTCCAAAGACGGTGGAAATGTATCTCGGTTTACCGAAATAGGTGATGGAGGAAATAGCAGGCACACTTGAAAACATTTTCAAATCCCCTCTAGCCACAGGAGGGGTGTCGTCGGACTGACCATGTGGTCCTGTTATCCAAGAGGGAACATGGGATATACCAGGCAGCTACAGGCCAGTCAGGCTAATACCGTGGGTGGGACGTCTCTTGGAAGCAATTTTGGGAGTTAGAATTAATCACCGTTTAAAGAGGCTGGAGTTCATGAAGAACAGTCAGAATGGTTGTGTTCTGGGGAGGTCGGGTCTGACCAATGGGATTGCACTTTTTAAGGAGGTGACCAGGTGTGTAAATAAGGGCAATACTTTCCTGTCGCCTGCTTGGAGGTCAGTAAGGCTTTTATCAGGACCCATACTGGAAACTGATAGTGAACATAAAAACTCAAGATCCAAGGAATTTGGCGTAGAATGCTGAGTGGCAGGAAGCAGACTGTGATGGCCCAATTAGAAATCTCTGTCTGTTCATGTCTCACTGTTGGGGTCTTGTGATGTGATTGCTATAAAATATTTAGATTTGAATGGTGGAGGGTTAATTATTGGGTTCATGAATGATATGAAGATTGGTTGGGTGATAAATAATGAGGATGATAGCCTTAGATTACAGAAGGATGTAGATGGCCTTCTCAGATGGACCGATCAGTGGCAACGGGTGAGGTGCCTGAAGACTGGAGGGTGATTAATGATGTACCATTATTGAAGTAAGGCTGCAAGGAACAGCCATTGTACAATGGAGCTGGGAGACTGATGGCAGTGGTGGGTAAGCTGTTGGAGGGCATTCTGAGAGACAATTTACATGCATTTGGAAAAGCAAGAATTGATTAGGGATGGTCAGCTTGGCTTTGTTTGTGGAAATGATGTGTCCAACTTGATAGAGTTTTTGAAGGTATGACCAATGAGACATGTGAGAAGGTTTTATATGGGAGACTGCTTAGTAAAAGGTTAGATGAGATGGCATCCAAGGAGAGAGGACAGCACAGTGCCTCAGTGGTTTGATTCTAACTCCCGGTGACTGTCTGTGTGGAGTTTACACATTCTCTCTGTATCTGTGCGGGTTTCCTCCGGGTGCTCCAGTTTCCTCCCACCGCCCAAAGTTGCCATGGGAAATGCAGCATTACTGGCTTGCTTCGACACTGAAGGAATTCTAAAATTAATCCAGAGAGACAAGTGATGTTCTGGGGACCTGGGCTCCAATCTTGGACATGGGTGGATGTGGGTCCTTACAGTCTGAAGGGGTTTGAACGCAGTCTGAGGGGTGGGGGGAGCTCGGCTGAGCCCTGAAGTGTTGAGGATGTGAATGTTTGTGGAGCAACTGTCTTAGGGGCTTTGGGAGTTAAACACAACAAAGTGAAGCTTTCTTCGGGATTGAGGGAGCACTTTCTGAGGTACTGAAGGAGCACTTTCTGAGGTACTGAGGGAGCACGTTCTGAGGTACTGAGGGATCACTTTCTGAGGTACTGAGGAAGCACAATCTGAGGTGCTGTGGGAGCACTTACTGAGATATTAAGGGAGCACTTTCTGAGGTATTGAGGGAACACTTTCTTCGCGATTGAGGGAGCACTTTCTGAGGTACTGAGGGAGCATTATCTGAGGTACTGAGGGATCACTTTCTGACGTACTGAGGCAGCACTATCTGAGGTATTGAGGAAACACTTTCTTAGATATTGAGGAGGCACTTTCTGAGGTACTGAGGGAGCACTATCTGAGGTACTGAGGGAGTACTTTTTGAGATATTGAAGGAGCACTTTCTGAGGTGCTGAGGGAGCAATTTCTGAGGTATTGAGGGAGCACTTTCTGAGGTACTAAGGGAGCACTTTCTGAGGTACTGAGAGAGCACCTTCTGAGGTATTGAGTGAGCACTGTCTGAGTTATTGAGGGAGCACTTTCTGAGGTACTGAGGGAGCACTTTCTGAGGTATTGAGGGAGCACATTCTGAGGTATTGAGGAAGCACTTTCTGAGGTATTGAGGGAGCACTTTCAGAGGTATTCAGGGAGCACTAAGGATGTATTGAGGGAGAACTATCTGAAATATTGAGGGACCGCTTTCTGAGATATTGAGGGAGCACTATCTGAGGTTCTGAGGGAGAACTATCTGAGGTATTGAGGGAGCACTTTCTGACGTATTGAGGGAGAAATATCTGAGGTATTGAGGGAGCACTTTCTGAGGTATTGAGGGAGGACTTTCTGAGGTATTGAGGGAGCACTATCTGAGGTACTGAGGGACCACTATCTGAGGTATTGAGGGAGCACTTTCTGAGGTATTGAGGGAGCACCGTCTGAGGTACTGAGGGAGCGCTTTCTTAGGTACTGAGGGAGCACTTTCTGACGTACTGAGGAAGCACAATCTTAGGTACTGAGGGAGAACTATCTGAGGTATTGAGGTAGCACTTTCTTCGGTATTGAGGGAGCACGTTCTGAAGTACAGAGAGTTCACTTTCTGAGGTATTGACGGAGAAATATCTGAGGTATTGAGGGAGCACTTTCTGA
>NW_025207176.1:3518-12645 GCF_004010195.1 Chiloscyllium plagiosum | reverse complement strand
GGGACTGCGGACACAACCTTGAGAGTAGAGGGAATAGGGTATGGGGATGAGGACACAGCCATGGGAGTGCAGGGACTACAGTATGGGGCTGAGGACACAAACATGGGATTATAGGGAAGACAGTAGGAGGCTGAGGGCACAGCCGTGGGTGTAAAGGGAGAACAGTATGGGGCTGAGGGCACAGCCATGGGTGTACAGGGAGTACCGTAGGGGGCTAAGGGCACAGCCATGTGTGTACAAGGAGTACAGTAGGGGGCTGATGGCAGAGCCGTGGATGTACAGGGAGTACAGTAGGGGGCTGAGGACACTAATGTGGGTGCACGGAGAGTACAATAGGGGGCTGAGAACACATCCTCCAGGAGTTCCAGTGTTTAGTTTTATTGTGGAGAATGTGCAGATATCTACCTTCACAGATTGAGGTCTGTGTGTCAGAAACCAGGGTATCCAATTGAAGAGGGTGGAGCCGTGATCAAGGTCACAGAGTATTGAGATAAGTCTGGAGGGGATAATGATGTTGAAGGTGGAGCTGTAGTCAATGACCAGGAGTCTGATGTAGGCAACCTTGTTGTCCAGGTGTTCCATTGATGAGGGCACGGCAGGTATATGGCATCCGTTGTGGACCCGTTACAACAGTTGACACATTATAGGACAGCAGGTCAGGCTGGGAGACTGTAGGTGGTGTGGGCCATAACCAGCGTCTCAAAGCACTTCATGTTTATTGAGGTCTGAGCCACTGGGCGGTAGTCATTAAGGAACGTTGCATGTGATTTCTCACTTACAAGAATGATAGTGGTCTTATTGAAGTGAGTTGGGATTTCGGCTTCAGGAGGGAGAAGTTGAAGTTGTTTTTAAATACCTCTGCCAGTTGGTCCTCACATCATTTGAGTGCTCAGCCAGGAATACTCTGCCGATCTGTCACTTTCCTTGATTGGACCCGTAGGAAGACTGATCATGTCTGCCGTGGTGATAGCAGGCACAGGTATATCCGAGGCTGTGAGGGCAGGTTTCACACTGACAGCCACACAATCATTCATCATAGACATTCCTTCCCCCAGCTCTCTCCATCATCATCAACATACAGTGTCATTGGTTGTTATGAGCAACACACAGTTCGTGTTGAGACAGAGTGACATCATTAGATTGGGATTGTGCGCCATCAAGTCCTTTGTCGTCATAACGGGGTAAATTCACAACAAAACGGGGGCAGAGTGTGCTCCTACTGGGTGTCAGTGGTGCAAGGAGTGAACATTTTAAAGGTATAATTCCAGTCAAGTCACTGCTTTAATCTGAATGGAGTCAACCACCTTGAGTGCTGTGTCTTTTCAATGTGGACAGTCCTTAGGGAGTCAGGAAGTGCCATTTACATGAACCACTTGAACAAAGGACCTGAGGGCAGTTTTGCTAAGTTTGGAGATGATACAGTGATGGTTGGATGGGCAGGCGATATTCATGACAGTTTCGGGCTGTGGGAAAACACGTGGCTGATGGAACACAATATGGGATCGTGTGAGGTTATACACTTTGATTGGCGGAATAGAGGCAGACACAATGTTCTAATAGGATCCATTGAATCTGAAGCACAAAAGGATTTTGAAGCACTCATCCTCTCTTATGGTTATTGTGCAGGTTCAGTTGACAGTTAGGAAAGCAAATGCAATGTTAGCACTCATTTCAAGGGATCTAGAATACAAGAGAGGAGACATACTGCTGAGAAAGTAATGGGCTATATTCAGATGGAATTTGGAATATTGGGAGTTTTTTTGGGCACTATCTCTGGGGAAAGATCCGTTGATGTTGGAGGTGATCCATCCTGGGGATGGTGATTTGTCATGAGCGGCAGTGTGTACTCGATGGAATTTAGAAGAATGGGAGGCAAGGTATCCAATAGCCTTGTATTTGTATGGTGATTTTACTTCACGTTCTTCTCAATGGTAACCCCTGTGATATGGACGGTTGGAGGATTCAGTGTCGTGTCCAGTAGTCCATTAAACGTTGAATATAAACAGCGATCTGTGAGTCTCATTTGGCGGGAGTACATTGTCTCTCCGATGATTGTCATTTTCAGTCTGGTATTTTCGAACGATCGATCCTGTTACGCCAGTGTTGTTGAATTTAACAAAACAGATGCAATTTATCTCAGCACACAGCAACAATAAGTCATCGAAAACTGAACACCCTTCTAATAACGAAAAGTCTACAATGATCTGTATAAGAAACACTGCTTTCCCGTTCATGTTCAAATCAGATAACCTGTCCCATCGAGAAGCTCAACTTGAAGCTATTTTTTCAAAATCTTTTTTTGGGGATGCGGGCATTGCTGGATGGGCCCACCATTTCTTGCCCATCCCTCGTTGCCCCCTTGAGAAATTGTACTGAGCTGCCTTCTTGAACCGCTGCAGTCTACCTGCTGTTTGTTGACCCGCAATGCTATTAAGGAGGGAATTCCAGGGGTTTTTTTCTCCCAGCAACAGTGAAGGAACGGCGATACATTTCCACATCAGGATGTTGACTGGTTTGGAAAGGAATTTGTAGGTGGTGGTATTCCCATAAGTCTGCAGCCCTTGTCATTCTAGACGTAAGTGTTCGTGGGATTGGAAGGTGCTGTCTGAGGATCTTTGGGGAATTTCTGCAGTGTGTCCAGTAGATAGTACACACTTCCACTATGAGAGACGGTGGTGGAGGGAGTGAATGCTTGTGGATGTGATACCAATCAAATGGACTGTTTTGTCCAGGATGGTGTCAAGCTTCTTGTTGTTGTTGGGGTGGCACTCATTCAGGCAAGTGGGAGAATTCCATCTCATTCCTGATTTGTGCCTTGTAGATGATCGACAGGCTTTGGGAAGTCAGGAGGTGAGTTGCAAGTCAACGTTTTCATTTTCAATCAAAGATTCCACTCCTTAGAAATTATAACGAGCAAATTACTCAACACAAGTTGCTCACCAATATGCGAGGATGAAACAGACTTTTCTCAACCTCCTTGATTCATTTTCTCCTGCCCAGATTACATCTCCATATCTTCCTCTCTCATCAATCCTTTCCAGTACCACCGTTGTGACATCCAGTGTCCTCCTCAGCCTCATGCAATTCCTGAATAAACCTTCGTTTGGGCCTTTGTTAATTCCGGATACAGCTGCTTCACATCCCTTCTACCACGTGTCTATTGCAAAACAATTGCGCTTGACATGTTTAACTTGTTCTCTGCACAGAATCTAAAGATGGGAAGACAGTGTATGGTGGTCACGTCATTGGTTCATAATCTAGAGCCACAGAATTATAATCTGTTGTTATCGGCTTGCCTCATGCCCATTAGAGAAAGCAATTGGTCATCCTTCCCTGGTCAGGTTTCTGTGTGACTGCAAACCCACAGCACTGTGTTTTACTCTTTTCTGTCCTGTGGAATAGCTGAAGCAGCTACTCAGTTCATGGTCGGCATAAGATGCTTGACCAGGTCTGCACAGATCCCGCAAGGGTAGATCAAAAGGAATGATAGCTCCCTTCCTCTGCCTGTATCCCATATTCCAGCAGTTCATTTCCATTCTGGTAGGTGGCCATTCACTGTTTTAGATGTATTCTTTGTGATTGAGTCTCTCCCCTAGAGTGATGTCAATCTGATTAGGCACCTCCGGTGCTGGCTTTATTGATGCTGACCTACAGATGTAAGGATGTTTTAAGTGCCAAATCAGTGACAGTGCATCGTAAATGAATGATTTCCTATTTCACACAAAAAGAACGGAACCACTAAGTGAGGGAAAGGAATTATTGCGATCAAATCTGAGAGTGTAGTTGAGGCAGTATTTGGGGCATTGTGGGCAGATTTTCTCGCCTTTATAAGAAGTGATCTTACCACAGAGAGTGTGGAAAGGAGTTCCACCAGATTAACCTCTGGGATAATGGCACCATGAGGAGTGAGTGAAGGTTGATCTGTAGCGCTGTGAGAGAATTCGAGGTGATTGCATTGAACTCTGGGGGAGATGGGCAATAACTCATTATATTCTAAACAGACAATGAGAAGGTGATAGATTCCATGACTGTTGTTTCACTCAGGATGCATATTTCTGGATAGTTTAAGTGCCTCTGAGAACGTTACGCCCTCCCACCCCAACTCCCACTCCCCACGGTAATTGACAGAGAAGGAGAGGCCCAGGTTTTGAATAAACTCTCCCCACATTAAATCAGTGCAATTGGTGTGTGATCCTGCATTGAATGTCATGTTATCCACCACCCTGACAGCAGCCACAATGCCTTCATTCTAAAACAGTTAACTATTCCCTCCAGCTTCTGACCTTCATGAAGAACATGAATGCATGTTCTCGGAGATGCAACCTGCCTCCTTGAGGTTTAACCCATAAGACGATAAGACATAGGAGCAGAAAGTAGGCCATTTAGCCGATTGAGTCTGCACTACCATTCAATCATCGCTGATAGGTTTCTCAATCCCATTCTCTGACCTTCTCATTGTAACCCTTGATCCCCTGGATAATCAAAATCTTATCTATCTCCGTCTCAAATATACTCACTGACCTGGCCCCCGCAGCCTTCTGCGGCAACAAATTTCAAAGATTCGCCATTCTCTGGTTAAATACATTTCTCCTTATCACTGTTCTAAAAGGTGTACCCTTTCGTCTTAGGCTGTGCCCTCGGCTTCTAGTCAAATAGAAACATCTTACCAACATCCACTCGGTCCAGGTCATCCAGTATTCTGCATGCTTCCGTTACAATCTCTGTCATCCTTCTAAACTATATTGTGTATAGACCCAGAGTCCTCCAAATGCCTCATACGATAAGCTTTTCATTCCTACGACCATTCTCGTGAAGATCTTGTGAACATACCCCAGGGCCAGTACATCCTTTCTGAGATATGGGGCTCAAAATTATGCACAATACTCCAAATGTGGTCTATTCAGAGCCGTATACAATCTGTTTTATATTCAATTCCTCTCGTATTAAATGCCACCAATAATAAATGCAATTGCACTCCTAACTACTGCCTAACCTGCAAGCTTACCTTGAGAGAACCCTGCACTAGAACTCCCAAGTCCCTTTGCACTTCAGATTTCTGAATTTTCTCCCATTTAAAAAATCAACCATGCCTCTATTCTTCGTGCCAAAGTGCATGACCTCACACTTTGCGACGTTGGAATGCATCTGCCGATCTCTTTACCTGTCTAACTCCTTCTTCAGCCTCTCCGCCTCCTCAATATGACCTGTCCATTTGTCTATCTTTGTATCGTCTGCAAATCTAGCCAGAGTGGCCTTAATTCCCAAATCTAGATTGTTAACGTTACAATTAAAAATTATGATTCCAAAACTGAGCCTTATGGAACACCACATATCACTGGCTGCCTTCCGGTTAAGGACCATTTCATCCCCACTCTCTGCTTTCTGCCAGACAGCCAAGCTTCTACCGATGCTCTACTTTGCCTCTAACACCATGGACCCTTATCGTACTCAGTCATCTCTTGTGTGAAACCTTGTCCAAGACCTTCTTGAAGACAAGGTGGATAACTGTGCTTGGTCGAGCCTGCTCATTTTGTCTTCAAAGGATTCCAACAGATTTATCAAGCCTGATCTTCCCTTGATGAAACCGTAGTGACTTTGCCCTATTTTACCAAACACTTCCAAGTATTCAGAAATCTCATCCTTCACAATGGATTCCCGAATCTTCCCCACGACTGAGTTTAAGCTATTCATTGTGGATCTTTTGTCTTTTTCCTTACTCCCTTGAGAAAGAGGGATGTCACGTTAGTGGGTTTCCAGTGCTCTGAGATCGTTCATTACTCTAGTGATTCCTGAAAGATCACCACGCTCGCCTCCCTTCTCTCTTCGGCTATCTCCCTTATAACACTGGGATATCTGGTCAAAGTTATTTAACCACCTCCAATTCCTTTCTAGCATGTTCTCCATGGTGATGGTCATCATACTCAGCTCTGGCCTCTCAATTGCTTGAATTTTTAATGTATTACTCGTATTTTCCATCGTTAAGGCTGATGCGAAGTAATTCTTCAGTTCCTTGGCCATTTTCTCGTTCCCCACTACTATCGCTCCAGTATCATTTTCCAGCAGTCCAATGTTCACTTTTGCCGCTCATTTGTACTTTATATATCGACAGAAACTGTTACAGTCTTCCTTTATATTACCCCAGACTTAATAATCTCCCTCCTTATTTTATTTTGTTTTCCCTCTGTTTTATCTTGGTAAGCTTCCCAATCCTCAGATTTCCCTCTGCACTATGCCACATTACATACTTTCTCTTTTGCTTTTATGCTATATCTGACTTCCCTAGTCAGCTAGGGTTGCCTCATCCTCCCTGTACCATGCCTCTTTTTCCTCAGGATAAATCTCTGCTGTATCCTGAATTACTCAAAAAACCTCCTGCCATTGATATTGCACTGTCTTTCCTGCTGGGCCCGTCTCCCAGTCAATTCTACCCAGCTCCTCCCTCATGTCCCTGTATTTGCTTTTATTCAGCTGTAATATCGTTACTACTGATTCTAACTTCTCCATCTGAAATTGCAGAGTAAGTTCAATCATATTATGATCACTGCCTGCTAAGAATTCCTTCACCTTAAGCTCCTTCATCTAGTTCGCCTGTAGAAGCTGCTCCAAATAGCCATCTCATAGACATTCCACAAATTCCATTCCTTGCGAACCACTACCAACCTGAATTCCCAGTCCACCTGCATAATGAAATCCCACATGATCATTGTAACTTTGACTGTCCTACAGACCTTTCTAGCTCCTGGTGTATCTTGCACCCCAGCTCCCTGTACATAACTCCAACTGCATTTTTCACCTTTTTGATCCCTCAATTCTACCGACACAGATTCTATATGATCTGACCTTACTTCATTTCTTATTATTGATTATTGATTCAATTCCACTCTTAATAATGAAACAACTCGATCTCTCTGCCCACCTGCCTATCTTTTCGACAGGATGAATATCCTTGAATATTCAGCTCCTAATCCTGATCCTCTTGCAGTGATATCACTGTAATGCCCATGTGGTACCTGCCAATTTGTGAATGAGTCACAAGCGTATTTAGTTTATTCCTTATGCTGCATGCATTTCGATATGATAGTTTAGTCCTGTATTACCCGTCGCTCTTTTCACTGTCATTTCTTTGTCCAGCCGTTGGTACTTAGACGGACCCTGACCACTGTATCATTCCACGCCTAATTTAAGTTCTTCTGCAGCCCAGATGATATATCCCAAACCCAAGCACCATGTAGGCAACACATCATTCAGGACTCTCAATCCCAATCACAGAGAACAGTAGCTATGTCTCTAACTCCAATTAACCATCATTGGGCGGCACGGTGACACAACACTGCTGCTTCAAAGTGCTAGGGACTCCGGTTCAATACCAATCTCTGGACCCTGTGTATGTGGACTTTGTAAATTCTTCCCGTGTCTGCATTGGGAACATTAACTCTTTCGTCTCTCCACAATATGTCTCTGTGTTTGCTTCGGATTTCTACCATCTACAATATTTTTGCTTTGGTCCAACAGAGAAATCTAGCAAACGTGACAGGTTTTTGTAAAAGCAGCCGTGCATCGCGGGTTCCCTGGTTGTTTAGGAATCTTGCCCGGCCCCTTCCGTGTGTGCAGTGTGCCTGGATACCCATTCCATCCCCTTCAGCCCCTCAGTCCATCGTCACTACATGCAGCCTTTTCTTGTGCCACACCTGGGACCCCCCACACCCCATTGCCTGGCACTGGACACTGCCTTCGCAGGACTGTGCTCACAATGACACTGGACACTTTCTGACCCACTGGGGATGCAGGGTAAAGATCCTGCCATTGAAAGGAACAGAATAACTAAAGTCCAATTGAATAGCAAAGCAGAATAAACAAGCTGCAAAACATCCATCTGCTCTGGCATTTTCTGGTTTTCTGTTTATCCTCGTCCATCTGCAAATATATGGTTCATATGTATACCTTGGTAAAAACAATGACTGCAGATGCTGGAAACCAGATTCTGGATTAGTGGTGTTGGAAGAGTGCAGCAGTTCAGTGGTGTTCTTCCAGCACAACTAATCCATATCTTTACCTTGTCAAACAGGTGGGGATAGATATCAGATCCTCTGGGCATTGGACTGAGTCAGTGGACTCCACTTTCCTGAGGTCACATTTAAGTTTTTATAATCAAGTGTATCCACTTTAAAGAAAAGGCCTTGCTAGAGTTCTGTTGAAAGGATATTTGAATTTTGGAGACATTAGAATATGTCACGTGAATGAGGTTAGTAACAGGAAGTTAGCACAGTTAAATACATGGCCAAACAGCTGGCAGGGGAGGCAGCACTTCTGATATGTGGATCATTGGGATTCCCGAGGCGGTAGGACCTAAACAAGAAGGATAGGATGGACTTGAACTGGCAGCAATCTCCGATATATGGAGAGGGGTATAGAAGGAAAGACAGTGGAACAGCAATGGCAGGTGATTCCAAGATTAATTCAGGAGACACTGCAGAGTTTCATGCTGAGGAATAGAGGCATGTTACAGGAAGGATAAGGCAACCAGGGCTGACGAAGGAAGTCAGGGATTGCATGCAAGCAAAAGAGCAAGCATATAATGTGGTGAAGGGGCAGTGGGAAACTAGAGAATTGGGAAACTTACAAAGACCAACAGAGGGCAAAAAAATAAGGAGGGAGAAGTTTAATTATAGGGGTAAGCGAACCAGCAATATAAAAGAGACTGTCAGAGGTTCTTTAGATATATAAAGTGCAAAAGAGAGGTAAAAGTAATATTGGAAACTGGAAAATGATGCTGGAGAGACAGTAGTGGGAGACAAAGAAATGAATGAGGAGCTTTGCATCAGTCTTCATGGTGGAAGACATGAATAATTTCACAAAAGTTGAAGAGAGTGAGAGGGCAGAGCTGAGTATGGTGGCCATCATCAAGAATAACATGTTAGAAAACTGAATGGCCTGAATGTGGATAAATCACCTGGACCAGATGGACTACATTACAGCCTTGTAAGGGAGATAGATGAAGAGGTAGTGCAAGTATAAGTAGTATCTTTCAGGAATGACTAAATTCAGGAAAGGGCCAAGAGGCTGGAAATTGCTAATGTCACACCCCGTTTAATAGGGGAGTTAAACAGAAAATGGAAAATTACAGACT
>NW_025207176.1:0-3481 GCF_004010195.1 Chiloscyllium plagiosum | reverse complement strand
ATCTTTCAGGAATGACTAAATTCAGGAAAGGGCCAAGAGGCTGGAAATTGCTAATTAACTCCCCTATTAAACTCCCGTTTAATAGGGGAGTTAAACAGAAAATGGAAAATTACAGACTGATTAGCCTTACTTTAGTTGTGGGTAACAACCTGGAATCCATCGTGAAGAATGGGATTTCTGAAGACTTTGAGGTCTTTGGTAAAATAAAATAGAGTCAGCATGGTTTCATCAAGGGGAGGCCATGCCTAACAAACCTGTAAGAATATATTGAGGGAGTAACGAGCAGATTAGACCAAGATGAACAATAGATGTTATCCGCTTGCTCCTCAAGAATCCTTTGACAAGGTGCCACACAGGAGGATACTGAGAAAGATAAGGGCTCATGGTGTTAGAAGCAAGGTGCGAACATGCATAGTAGCATGGCTGTCTGACAGAAAGCAGAGAGTTGTGATAAAAGAGTCCTTCTCAGATTGCAGCCAGGGACAAGTGGTGTTTCACAAGACTCAATGTTGGGACCACAACTTTTCCCTTTATGCATTAATGATTTACATGAAGGAACTGAGGGGATTCTGGCTGAGCTTTCAAACAGTGCAAAGATAGATAGAGGGACAGGTAGCATTGAAGAGATGGTTCGGCTGCAGGAGGGCGCTCTAGTGCAGCTCCTCAACTTCCCACACCTCTGCCCTTGATCTCCACCCTTCCAACTACAACAAGGAGAGAACCCCTCTGGTGCTCGCATTCCATCCCACCAATCAAGGACACAACGCATCTTCCTCCGCCATTTCCGCCACCAACAGTCAGATCCCACCACCAGAGGTATAATTCCCTCCCCACCCATATCAGCAGAGAGCATTCCCTTCACAACTCCCTCGCGAGGTACACGCCCCCAACCCCACCCAGCCACCTTCCACTCCTGCCACCTTCTTTGCCACTACAAGTGGTATGAAACCTATGTCAACACTCCCTCCTCATCTCTATCCAAGGCCCCAAAGGATCCTTCCATATCAGGCAAAGAACATCCTGTGCATCCAAACACCACATCTATTCTGTCCATTGCACCGGATCCCCTCTGCATTGGGGAGACAGGGCATCAACTTGCAGAACAGTTCAGGAAACACACTCGGACACACACACCCAACAACCCCACTTCCCTATACTTGAATACTTCAACTCTCCCTCCCACTACAACAAGGACATGCAAGTTTTTGGCATCCTCCATGGCCAATTTCTAGCCAGCAGTCGTCTGGAGAAAGAACGCATCATCTTCCATCGAGGGACCCTCCAACCACATGGTATCAAAGGCAATTTCGCCAATTTCCTTACCTCCCCTCCCACCACCTTATCCCAGATCTAACCCTCTAGTTCAGTACCGCCCTCTTGAACTGTCCAACCTGTCCATTTTCCTTCCCATGTATCTACTCCACCTTCCACTCTGACCTTTCGCTATCACCACTCACCTTCATCTAGCTATCGCTGTCCAAGCTACCTTCCTCCCAGCCCCAGCCCCTCACATTTATTTCTCAGCCCCTTCCACCCAACCCCCCAGTTCCTGATGAAGACTTTATGCCTGAAACATCGAATCTCCGGTTCCTCGGATGCTGCCTGACTGGCTGTGCTTTTCTCGCATCACACTTTTTGACTCTGATCTCAAGCATCTGCTGTCTTCACTTTCTCCTACTGAAGGATTTATACAGGTTGGGGGAGTGAGCAAAGATATGTCAGAGTATAACGTGGGCAAGTGTGACATCATGCACTTTGCCAAGAAGAATACAGGCATGGACTATTTTCTAAATAGCGAGCAGGTTCAGAAGTCAAAAGTGCAAAAAGCCTATGGAGTTCCAGTCCAGGAGTCTCGAAAGGTAATCTTGTAGGTTGTCAATAGTTAGGAAGGCAAATACAATGATGGCATTTATTTCAAGAGAGTTTGAAGATAAAAGCAGGGATGTACTTCTGAGGCTGTTTCAGGCTTTGGTCAGGCCACATTTGGATTATTGTGCACAGTTTTGGGTCCCATATCTCAGGAAGGATATACTGGCCCTGGAGCGTTTTCCAAGGAGATTCACGAGAATGGTCCCAGGAATGAAAAGCTTAACATATGAAGAACATCTTAGGGCTCTGGGTCTATATATGATAGAATTCAGAAGATATTGGGAGGTCGACTCGAAACTTACAAGATACTGAATGGCCTGGACAAAGTGGATTTTGGGAAGGTATTACCAATGGTAGGAGAGACTAGGACCCGAGGGGACAGAGTAAAGAGAAGACCTTTCAGAACAGAGATACGGACGAACCTCTTCAGCCATAGAGTGGTGAATCTATGGAATTCACCGCCACAGAAGGCTGTCGAAGCCAGGTCATTGAGTTTATTTAAGAGTGAGACAGATAGGTTCTTGATTGTAAAGGGGATCAAGGGTTACAGGTAGAAAGTGGGAGAATGCGGTTGAGAAGCTTAACAGCCATCACTGAATGGCGAAGCAGGCTCAATTGGCCTAATGGCCAAATTTCTGCTCCAATGTCTTGTGGTTGTATGGTTAATATTGGCTCTCCTCATTCCTCATTGGAGTTGTATCCCGGAATTTGATCTTCATATGATTTATGAAGAATAAAATTCAAATACTGATGGCTGGAAATATCATATTCCCTCCCTCCAGTTTCAGCAGCCATGTCCCCAATATCATAATCAAACTGCAAACGAAATCCAGTGAAATTTACTTCATCATAGTTCATTGACATCGAAAACATGAACAGGATGACCCTCACCTGCCCTCTCTGATCCTCGAATAACCATCTGAATTGTGTGTCACATCATATTCTCTGTTAACATATCCATGCTATTTGTCTATTATCACTCATGTTGTATGCACATTTTCCTGTCAGATTATGGACTAGAAAAGTTCTCTCCATATTTTACTAACATTATAATCACTGATTACAGACTATATGTTTCGATTTATAAACGGATAAACTTTTTTAAGTTCTGACAATCCTTTGACATTACTCGCATATGTAAGGCAGATTGAATGATTACATACAATCAATGTATCATCTCAAATATTTCTTCCCTCTGTTCACCCCCCCTCCCCCCCACACACACACGTATATCCCATGCCAAATGTGTAGCTTTAAACGTTTTTGTGGAATTTTAATAAAATCAATATTAAATTGAAAGGGGTTAACTGAAGCTATTTGTTCAGTGACTGTGATTAATGTCAATCTCCGTGGGTCCTAATTATCACAATGGAGAGTTTCATTGTTGAAAGATAAATGGGCTCTGTTCAATGTGCTATCCCATAGTATGAGTAGGGGCATCACTGACAGCACTAACAGGGATCAGCAGCTCGAAAGAGAGAGAGATGGGGAGGAGAGATCAGAATCTGAGAACATTGGACTGGAATGTTCCAACAATGGACAGCAGCTTATCCTCGGGTCTTTACTGGCTTTCTCGGCATTGGATATCATTAGCATGGCGGATCCAGGATAT
>NW_025207175.1:8851-12642 GCF_004010195.1 Chiloscyllium plagiosum | reverse complement strand
GTGTTTGTGTGTGTGTGTGTGTGTTCAGCTTTCTGCATCTCCTGTCTGACTGAAGAGGTTGTAGCAAATCATGACTGCAGTGCAACTGGTCTTGGATGATGTTGGAAGCCTTTCCATGTCAGCGAGCCGTGTAGACGGTGTATATTGATGGAAGGCAGGTTTCCGTGATGGTGTGGGCTGAGCACCCCACATTCTGTATCATTTTGCAGTCAGAAACAAAAAAGCAACACTTTGGAATCGCAGTAGTTCTGAACGACTGGAGATGGAGATTTAAAGTACAAGACGACGCTGTGGTTGCAGTGAATTTCGCATGTCCTGGCACCACTGTGTTTGGGGACTCCATAGGATTATGAGAATAATTGCTTTTATTTTATTTGGTGGGCAGCACGGTGGCACATTGGTTAGCACTGCTGCCTCACAGCGCTAGAGACCCGGGTTCAATTCCTGACTCAGGCGACTGACTGTGTGGAGTTTGCACGTTCTCCCCGTGTCTGCGTGGGTTTCCTCCGGGTGCTCCGGTTTCCTCCCACAGTCCAAAGATGTGCAGGTCAGGTGAATTGGCCATGCTAAATTGCCCGTAGTGTTAGGTAAGGGGTAAATGTAGGGGTATGGGTGGGTTGCGCTTCGGCGGGTTGGTGTGGACTTGTTGGGCCGAAGGGCCTGTTTCCACACTGTAAGTAATGTAATCTTTACCACCTACTGCCTAGGCCCTGCAGTCACTGCAATCAAGTTGTCCAAAGAGTTAAATCTTTAAAAGATACACATATATGTGCATTTTTTAACAGAAATCGAGTGCATTATATGATGGTTCCACTTCATCATCCAAAGCTCCATCGGTCAATTTTGGATGTAGCTGCTGTTGTAAACCAGTTAGATCATTGTAGAAGGGATTCAATTCGAGACCTAGAAAACTGACAGATGTGATAACTGCAATGTGGGGTTCACACATTAGAAAGTGATAACTACAATGTGGCGTTCACACATTACAAACAAAAAGGCATTGATCCCCCCCAGCCCCGCCCCGAACATGTGAAAAACCTCATGGAGCTAAATTTTATATATTAGTAATGCAGAGGTCGTACTGGGGAACCATCCTTTTACATCCTGTCCCATGTGAAACCAGAAACATAACTGGGAGAAAATGAAGCTATGACAAATTTCTTCAAAAGCGAGTTGAACAAGCAGCTATGAGATAAAGTCCAGGAGAAAAAGAAGGAAGTGGATGTTTGAGCTCAGCTGAGTGCAGGCTGAATAGTCACTTGCTGGGCTACGACTATCTTAATGGGTTTACCTTGGGGTTCTGATTTGTTTATCTAGATTCGTTAGGTCCAGCACTGGAACAGTATAAAATACAGATTTCAAATTCATGTTGTAGTTTCGCAGTTTCCAAGCGTGAGTACAATTTTAAAATGATCAGTAGAATGTGAGGACTACAGATGCTGGTGATTAGAGTCGAGAGTGTGGTGCTGGAAAACCACAGCGGGTCGGGCAACACAGAGAGGCAGGAAGATCGACGTTTCGGGCAAAAGCCCTTCATCAGGAATCTGATGATGGGCCTTTGTTCGAACTGTCGATTTTCCGGGGATGCTACCTGACCTGTTGTGCTTTTCCTGCATCACACTCTCGACTTTAAACTGATCAAACCTGGCCATTTTGAGTGTTTCAGGCTCTAGTTAAATCTCAACACCTGTGTTTTACATCAACAGGGGATACCACGCATGTTGTAATCTGTTTACTCAAAATTTACGAAATGAAAAAAAAAACACTTCAGTGTCCCGATGGATGCCCCTGAATGTATAAAATGCATGTATTGGGATGGAACGTTTCAGAGTTGAACTTGAAAAATTGTCTGCAGTACAAACCCAACACATTTTCCCAGAGAAAATGCACAATACCGTACGAGCTGTCAGGAAAATATTTTATACAATCCTTACTATAATTGGTATTCCTGGTAAGTTTTTATTAGGCTTGAAATCGTTTAATTCTCTGTATGCATTGGCTTTTGATTTGCACAGTGACTTCATATAGTATTGGCTGGCCATTCTAACACCGACACCATAGCATTATTACTGGCACCAATACGTCATTTTTCTCTGTACAATGCTTCTTTTTTCGCTGAAAATCCCTGTCTTGTTGAATTTTTTCTCGCTCGTAGGGATGTGTGTCTGCGAATGTGTTGAATTTTTTCTCGCTCGTAGGGATGTGTGTCTGCGAATGTGTGTGTGTGTCTGTGTGTGTGAGTGTGTTTGCGTGTGCGTGTGTGTGTTTCTGTATGGTCTGTCCTGTGAAGCCAAAGTCAGGAAGGGGAAAATTCCCTGATAATAGGTATTGGTGGAGATTATCAATGTCAGATTCCACTGTATGCGAGGAAATTGGACAACCATAACAGCAGTCGCTTTTTCTTACTGAGAGGAATCACAGGTTAGAATTGCTCTTGTGTGGGTGATTGCATTCGGTTTCACATGTCATTACATTTAATCTATTGGCAGCACTTTCTCAACTTGATTAATCTTCTTTCTGGTGCACAATTTGAAATATATTTGAATGTCACACGTCCTGCTTTCGGAAAGAATTGATATCAATACACAGAGATGAACACAGGCGATTACAGACTGGATTCTTGGCAGTGTGGAGGAATAGAGGGATCGGGGTGTGCACGTACATAGACCCTTCAAAGGTTCCACCCAAGTGGATAGTGCTGTTAAGAAAGTATATGGTTCTTCGGCTTTCATCATCGGGGGATTGAGTGTAAGACCTGTGAGTTTTTGCTGCAGGTCTACAAGTCCCCGGTGAGACCACATTTGGACTTTTGTATCCAGTTTTGTTCTGCCTGTGGTAGGAAAGATACAGAGACTTTGGCGAATGTGCAAAGAAGGTTTACCACGTTGCTGCCTGGACTGGAGGGCTTGCCTTATGAAGAAAGTTTGAATTGGCTCATACTTTTCTCTCGGGAGAGAACGAGGAAGAGAGGAGACCTGATAGAGGTGCACAAAGTAATGAGAGTAACAGATAGAGTCAATAGCCAGATTCCTTTCCCCAGGACAGGATTGACTGGTACGAGGAGTCAGAATTTGAAGATATTAGGAGGAAGGTATAAAGGAGATATCAAAGGTAGGTTCTTTACACAGACAGTTGTGAATAAAAGGAATGCGTTGCCAGCTGTGCTGGTAGAAGGAGAATCATTGGGGCATTAAAGTACATATTTGAACGGCAGGAGGAAAGCGGAGCACCCGAAAAAACCTAGACAAACACGGGGAGAATGTGCAAAATCCACATAGAGAGTTGTCCAAGATTGGAATCAAACCCGGGTATCTGGTGTGTGCAAACCCCAAAGAACAGACTTGAATGAGGATGTTGGAAAAGAAAAACGTTCTGCAGGATAGGAACTGCTCAGATAATCATTCCATTGTCTGTGCTCACCATTTTGTGTTGCGAACTGACATACCACTGTGAGGCAGCAGTGCTTACCACCGACCCTTAGTGTACAGGGATGTGCACGCTCGGTAAAAGCGCCATGGGAAATGTGAGATTACCGGTTAGGCATGGAAAATTTTCGTGGGTTTACAGGGATGGGGGCACTGGTTCGCATGTTCTTCTGAGGGTCAGTTCAGCCTCGATGAGCCAAGCAGCTTCCGTAGTTTTTCAATGATTCTTTAGACATAAATATAGTCAGACCTTCATATCAGTAGATTTAGTAGATTTGTCGAAATCCCGAGTTCCACGCATGAAAGAAAATTAATGTATGTACAATTACCTGCATTTACTTAATTATGGTTCAAATTGTGAAAAGA
>NW_025207175.1:6566-8756 GCF_004010195.1 Chiloscyllium plagiosum | reverse complement strand
CCTGGCTCGATTAGCAATGGACTGTTCAGTCTGGTCCACTGTCACCTTTACTTTTGATCGATTTATTGCAATTTGTTGCGAGAGGCTTAAATCTAAATATTGCACCAGGGAAACCGCAACAAGAGTTCTTGCAACAATCTGTTTATTTTTCAGTTTAAAAAACATACCAATTTACTTTCGATTTAAGCCTAAACGAATTGTTAACAATGTTTCTCTGTATTGTTCAAACAAACGAGCCTATTTTACTGACCCGAGATGGATTGGATTTAGAATAGTTGATAAGGTTTTAACGCCGTTGCTACCATTTGGTTTAATTCTGTTGCTCAATGCTCTGATAGTCAGGCATATATTAGTGGCTATTCGAGTCAGAAAGGGACTGAAGGGTCATAGCAAGGGACAGCATGATCCAGAGATGGAGAGCAGACGGAATCCTGTGATTTTACTCGTCACCATATTGGGCAGCTTTATACTGTTGTGGTTACCATATATTCTGTTCATTTTTAATGTTAATGAACTCCTCGATGACAATTCTGAAAATTTATTTAAGGAAGTTGCGTATATGTTGCGGAATTTAAATTGCAGCACAAACACATTAATTTATGTTGCGACGCAGTCCAAGTTCAGACAACAGTTGAAGAGCATGGTGAAATATCCGGTTACGTTAATTATGAAACTAACTTCGAAAGTAAACAACTCAGAGCCGCTGAAAAGATGATACGTGAATTGAAAGAGTGCAGTCCAAGTTCAGAGAACAGTTGAAGAGCATGGTGAAATATCCGGTTACATTAATTATGAAACTAACTTCGAAAGGAAACAACGCAGAGCCGCTGAAAAGATGATACGTGAATTGAAAGAGTGGCTTGGCAGAACATCGCTGGGAAAGAAAATCGAAAAGCAAGATGTATTAACATGTCGTGACCAATCCACATGGAGGAACAGAGGAACCAAAAAAGAAAAGGGGCACCAGGTCAAACAGAAACCTTCTGAAGGCCAGAAAGAAATGAACAGGTATAACCCAAATCCACAACAGCAGCAAGGCACATCCTATATGAACTTGTATGACTAATGGCAAAAGAACAGGAACATTCTCATATCCCAGAGATAAGTGAACAAGGCCGAGCGATAACACCCGTCCTGCAAACTCAACTGTAATGTGCATACGAGGAAACAAAATGATGTGTTAAGCTTGTGTGCTGCAGGATACTATCCCTTACATGACAATCAATGAAATCATTTTCTGTCAGACAGGGCTAAATGTTTCAACAAAGAAAGGAGCAACTAGGCGTTGAACTTTATTCATCATATTATTGACATTGACACAGGAGCAGATTAGATGCGATGGTTTCTGTGGTAAGGAACTCATCCCCACTCTCGAAAATGAGATGGCACTATTTAGAAAGCAGACGTCCAAAAGAAAATGAGATACTCGCAGATTTGCGCTGATTAGTGATGCTCGAGCTTTACGTGGGATTCACAACCGCTGCAGTAGGAATTTAACTGGAAAACATTTTTTTAATCAAGTTAAATATTCGCGTCAGGGCCAGATTCTGCCCAGAGCCACATAAATTTAAGTAGTCGAGTTAAACATTCTGCTCCGGACAAAGCAGTTATCCATCTAGCACTGGAAACCCTTCACATGAATATGGCCTTTCGTATTGCCTTCACATCTTCAGATTACTGAGGGGGCGGTGAGTTGGGGGGAGCTAATACATAGAGTGATTCGTTACAATCTTACTTACTTAGGGTTGAATAATGATATCTGGGAATTGTTTGACAGTGAGAAGTGTGCACAATGGGGGAGGAAGTGATTTACTTAGCATTACTTCCAAACAGTAAAGCGTGCTGAGCAGAGAGATTGGTGCAGGATTCCAACTCCACCACACGGACCCACCCCGAAGTACCACATGCTGGTGAGATGCAGAAAGAGGAATTTTCAGCAGTTTCACAATTGTTGGAGAAATGGTCAAAAGTGAAAACGGTCTTGGAGTGCTTTTGCTTTTTGTGCATTGGATCTTATCCTTGGGCGTGCATGGTCTCTGCAATATTAAAATACCAACCTGAGTGCAGAGATAGACACACCGAATAGGAATCTACAAAGACAGGAAAGATAATAGGAATGTATTTGTTTCTGAATGAAAGTAGCATCAAGTGTCCTTGTGGAAACTTCATTGAACTCAGAGATCCCATGCT
>NW_025207175.1:1109-4948 GCF_004010195.1 Chiloscyllium plagiosum | reverse complement strand
GCCCGCACCAGTGGGACGGTCTACTCTTGCCAGTTTGGCAGATAGAAACACAGTTGTTCTGCCATTCACACAGCCTGACCACATAATATGAATTGGCAACATTCTTTATAAGTCACAGCAGTCCAACCATCGCCCCAGCAATGTTGCATAAATGCTGCTCTCGCAACACATCGACATCTAAACTCAAAACTTGAGTTTCCTCCATCTCCATAGATACAGACCTTGACCCACTGTGGTCTCCAATATTTTGTTGTTTTCATTTTCCCGTTCTCCAGAAACAGTTACTCAAACCACGCCCCATTACACAGTGTCCCGCCCAGCACACCCAATACTACGCCCCAAACACTGAGCCCCGCCAGCACACCACAAACTCCACCCCCAAACACTATGTCCCGCCAGCACACCACAAACTCCACCCAAAAACACTGTGCCAAGCCAAGCGTACCTTAAACTCCGCCCTGAAACTCTGTGCCACGCCCAGCATACCCAACACCCAACCCAAATGCTGTGTCCCGCCCAGCACACCCCAATCTCCGCTGCCAAACACAATTCTCTGCCCAGCTCACCCTCAAACCCCGCTCCTAAACACGGCACCGCCCTTTGCACAAACCCGACCAACTATAATTTCCCACGCAGTGCACCTCAGGCACTTTCCGAAACACTCTGGACTGCCCAGCGCTCCCCAAACATCGCTTCCATGCACACTTCCCTGTCCAGATCACCTAAAACCCTGCCCCAACTATGATTCCATGCCTGGTGCACCCCAAGCCCGTCCCTACCACAACACCCCGCGCCTAAATCCAAAGCCGCCATTTCCCAAACTCCACCTTCCATAATCCAATTCCTCCTCCATTCATACCGAGTACCAGGTCGTTCTCTTTCGCTCTTTTTGTGAGTTTGGTGATGGGGCTTTTGTTGGGAGGTTACAGGTAAGGAACAGATGTGATTCTCTCTCCTTTGTAGTGCTGGGATGGGAAGGGAAGTATTGTCAGAGAAATCTTGATGATATTCTGAAATTTTGTTCCCATTAAAAAACTAGGCATCATGCTTTTGGACCATGTTTGATATCTACCAATTCTTGCCCCTAAGAGCTAGGCCCCATATTTCAAACTTCAACACGTCAGACCAATCCACTGGGTGGTGATGTAGGCACCAGCATAGCCTCCAGATGCATCATAACGAGGATGGTCCAGAGGACCCTTTGTGGCTGCACATTGCTCCACTCTTTGCTGGAGACCACCGACGCCAAGACGCAGCCTTGGTGCCAAGCAAGCCCTGGAGGACCGTGATGGTGAGCTGCAGCTACTGTCGGAGGTAGTGCTGGATCTCATTCAGCTACTGCTGCTCACCCACGACATAGTCCAGGAGGCACCCTGCTGCAGAACTGGCTGGCGGGCTCCCAATCCTCCATTTGATGCCAGGAGTGGGGGAGTTCCTGGAGCCGGGCATTCAGGAGCCTTGGATGATAATCATGGAAACTGAGAGTCGGAGGCTGGCGAGGCTGCACTCAGCCGTGGCGCAGTAATGGCACACGATATCAGTTGGGCCACATTGAGGCATCATTCAATTGCACAGCCAATTGGTGAAGCAAATCCAAAACCGAGGCAGAGCCTATATTTCCTTGCACTGAGCAGCAAGTTCTGACCTTCACTCTGATTGGCTCACTTGCACTAGGACCAATATGCAGCCTAGTCCTATATGCCCCTGCATTAAATCCACTAATTGGCTTACCCTGTTCTGGGCCTGCGATGCATCCTGAGCCGATATTTCACTGCTTTGTCGAGATATTGGTTAATTTACTAACACAGCACGAGGTCTGAGATGCATCCGAGTCCGGCATCAAGGTAATGGTGCGTGTGGGATGTGCATCATTTTGGCCCAGAGATTCAACCTGCGTTCTTCATCTCTGATCTGTGGAGTTCAGCTAACTCTAGATCAAATGTAAGTACTAGCTCCATGATCTGGATCTTAGGCCTAAACCTCCCGCGCTGTGGGTCTCAATTCATCCCCAATTCATCTAGTGTGAGATTGGTTTTGGAAAGGGGCCGAGAATGGAGCCTGGGACTCTCCTGCTTTTTGTGCACATGTATCTAGCTGTGAGTGTGAAGGTCTTTAGTTTCACAGCACTCTGTAAAGTCAACTCCCCAAGATGATGCGTAGGATTGCGTTTCCCTACATTATGGGTCCTGGTCAGTCCTGGAAAGAAAAGTCAGGAAAACTGGCAGATGAGGCATTCTGCTCTGAGTCACCTGGCTTATCTCAAAACAGAAGACCAGTGTGTTCATTTCCATCATCTACTGGGTTTTAACTCTCTGTGGTTAGGAAAGAGATTTATATTCTCGGCAATACGAGGTCAAGATGGAAACTGGAACTTTCCTCCAATGGACGTCCATACTTTTGGGGACTCTCAATCCCGTAAATTCCATGATAGATCAACAAACACGAGCATGAGACGGGGCCTCCTTGTCCGGATCTTTAACAGTCCCACATTGGGTGAAATTGTTAAATTCAGTGCTCGGCTGAAAATGGAGTCTGAGGCCTACACTTCCCTGCATCGGGCTCCAACCGCCCCACACGCTGTGAAATTGGTAAAATCAGTACTCGACCTTAGATCGAGAAATGGCATGTTTCTGCAGTGCATTACAAGATATGTGGAAGAGAAGGATTTATTTCCTGGTGAAGAAACAATTCCAGGTGTAATATAAACACTCAAAAGCAAGAGCAGTGCAAGATTCATTGCTTAAAACTCAGGAATAGGAAATGCGAAATAACAGTGCTGCGTGTATACTACAGGCCTCCCAACGACCAGCAGGCGAGAGAAGAGAGAAAATGCAGACAGATCTTGGAAAGATGTAATAGCAAGGTTGTTGTGGTGGGTGCTTTTAACTTCCCTGACACGCTAGGAGATTGGATGGGCAGAATTTGTAAGAACCGTCAGGAGGAATTCCTGACAAAATAGGTAAACTGTCCAACCAGGGAAGGGACCTGAGTTTAAGAACTGAGCCAGGTCAGGTAAGTGAAGATTCAGTGTGGGACAATTGTGGGAGAAGTGACCATAATTATGTGCATTGCAACTTTGGACGAGGTGGCTGAGTGGTTCAAGCGAAGGACTGCTAATCCATTGTGGTTTTCACGCGTGTGTTCAAATCCCAGTCTCGTCGGTGTTTTATTATTTGGAAAGGCAAGGAGTTATCAGGAATAGTCATCGTGGGGTTGTTCATGGGAAGTCATGTGTCACAAACTTGATTGAGTTTTTTGAAGGAATAACAAAGATAATTGATGAGGGCGGAGCAGTAGATGTGATCTATATGGACTTCAGTAAGGCGTTCGACAAGGTTCAATTGGGAGACTGATTAGCAAGGTTAGATCTCGTGGAATAAACGCAGAACTAGCCATTTGGATATAGCACTGGCTCAAAGATGGAAGACACAGGGTGGTGGTGGAGGGTTGATTTTCAGACTGGAGGTCTGTGACCAGTGGAGTGCCACTGGATCGGTTCTGGGTCCTTTACGTTTTGTCATTTACATCAATAATTTGGATGCGAGCATAAGAGGTGCAGTTAGTAAGTTTGCAGAAGACACCAAAACTTGTGGTGTAGTGGACAGCGAAGAGCGTTACCTGAGATTACAACAGGATCTGTACCAGATAGGCCAATGAGCTGAGGAGTGGCAGATCGAGTTTAATTCAGATAAATTTGAGGCGCTGCATTTTAGGAAAGCACATCTTAACAGGACTAATATATTTGATGGTAATGTCCTAGGGAGTGTTGCTGAACAAAGAGACCTTGGAGTGCAGGTTCATAGCTCCTTGAAAGTGGAGTCGCAGGTAGATAAGATAGT
>NW_025207175.1:0-720 GCF_004010195.1 Chiloscyllium plagiosum | reverse complement strand
TGGGTCCTTTACGTTTTGTCATTTACATCAATAATTTGGATGCGAGCATAAGAGGTGCAGTTAGTAAGTTTGCAGAAGACACCAAAACTTGTGGTGTAGTGGACAGCGAAGAGCGTTCCCTCAGATTACAACAGGATCTGTACCAGATAGGCCAATGAGCTGAGGAGTGGCAGATCGAGTTTAATTCAGATAAATGTGAGGCGCTGCATTTTAGGAAAGCACATCTTAACAGGACTTATATATTTGATGGTAATGTCCTAGGAGGTGTTGCTGAACAAAGAGACCTTGGAGTGCAGGTTCATAGCTCATTCTTACGCACACTCTCTCACACACACACTTACACAAACACTCTCTCACTCTCTATTTCACACATACATTCTTCATCTCTTACACACAGAGACACACTCACTCTCACTCTCTCTCACACCACACTCTCTCTCTCCTGTCTCTCTCACACATACACACCCACTCTCAATTTCTCTCTATCATGCACTCACTCACACATTCTCTCTCCCTCTCTCACGCATACGGACACACAAACTCACATTCTGTTTCTCACACACACACTCACTCTCTCACGCACACGTACACATACATACACTCCCCCTCTCACATTCTCTCTCCCTCACACACACTCGCACATTCTCTGTCTCTCTCACACACAATCTCTCATATTCTCTCTCCCTTTCTCTCACACACATACGCACCTTCTCAGTTCCT
>NW_025207174.1:6665-12641 GCF_004010195.1 Chiloscyllium plagiosum | reverse complement strand
TGGAACGATGGCTCTGTTAATGGACAATCATGTTAATACAACAGGCCTGATGACTTAAATTCTGGGAACAAAGATGTGGAAACAGTTTGGGGAGAGAAATGAGAAATAATGATGGTAATATTTACTTGTAAGAATGGGGTTTTTTAATTCACTTACAGGACATGGTTGTCACAGGCTGGGCCCCTAACAGAGACCACATGGTGGGATAATTATAAAGGAAGAAACAGTGGAAGCCTGTCAGAAGGGTGCAGCGAAAATCATAGGAGATTATAATTTCGAATCAGGATCCAGGATAGAAGGAGCAATGCAGCTCACTGAGAGTGCACTGACAAAGAACTACTTGAAATCTAGACTCGTCCCACTTTCCAGAACTTGTTGCCTAGTCTTGAATGTTGTGACATTTCAAGTGTTCTTCCAAGTCCATTTTAAATGTTGTGATGTTTCCTGCCTCAGCTACACTCTCAGGCAGTGTCCCAGAGACTCAGCACCTTCTGGGTGATAAGCCTTTTCCTCCAAACCCATCTAAACCTCCTTCCTTTCACCTTAAACAATGCTCACTTGTTATTGACCCTTCAACTAAGGGGGGACAACTGCTTTCTATCCACCCTGTCCGTGTCTTTGATAATCATAAACCTCAATCAGGTCCATCTTCAGCCTTCAGAACTTGCCAGGAGCAGCAGCAGGTTCATGCTGAGGACAGGCTTCCTGCTCAGGGACAGGTCACTGCCATAGAGCCCCCTCAGGAAATGTGGGTACACGAGAGGAGCAGAATATTCTAGCCCTGAGCCGTGGGGATGAGTGAGCCTCAGTGTTGATGCGGTCTCTGTGTGTCCTGGGACACAGTGATGGAACGGTGATGGGTTGGAGAGGGATCCTGAGAGCTGCAGGAGTGGGAGACCATCCTCTCCCAGGGACTGTGACTCCCAGGGGGGCAGCTGCTTTGATCCTCACTGTGACTGGCACCTTCCAGGGACCGATGGGTGCCCTTCATG
The DNA here is from genome assembly GCF_004010195.1 of Chiloscyllium plagiosum. Taxonomy (NCBI): domain Eukaryota; kingdom Metazoa; phylum Chordata; class Chondrichthyes; order Orectolobiformes; family Hemiscylliidae; genus Chiloscyllium; species Chiloscyllium plagiosum. The sequence continues at coordinate 11,649 of NW_025207174.1, read as the reverse complement.
GGATCACTCAGTCATGCAGCCACAATCCCTCAGTACAGTGCCCTGTACTATCTGTGTAAGATTGAACCCGGCTCATTCTGTTTCCCCATGAGGAACCAGTGCTGCTGGCCAGGCAGTAAGATTCAGGAACAAAGCTGGCATCTCCCAGGTATGGGGCACCATCAACTGCACATACCAACATGGCACTGAGAGGGCACTACGCTGCATAATTCATCAACAGGAAGGGACTCCATTCTATCAGTGTGCAAGTGATCTGTGATTACTATTACCACTTCCTGAAGCTGTGTGTGCCCACTGCCCTGGCATATGCCATGACTCCTACACCTAGGAGCACTCTCATGTACCTGCTGTGTACAAGGGTGAAGAGCCTTACAAGGATGGTTACTGGGGGATGGGGAATGGGGATGTGGTGGGGTGCCCATGACTCACTGCACCATTACACAGCGCCCTGACTGATATGGGCCACAGGTAACTTGCAGCCCGTGCTTCAACCAGGGCAGTGGGGCAGCAGACAATGGGGTTCCTGAGGAGAGGGCTCTGCAGAGTGGTCTGGGTCAGGTGGCAGTGGGGCTCCAGTACAGTCCAGATAGAGTGTGCTGTGTCATCCTGGTGTGCTGAACCCTACACAATTGGAGCTAGCAGAGGGGAGACGTGCTGGACGCTGAGGAACTGGGAGAGTGGGCGCTATAATCCAAGGAGACAATGACATTGAGATAGGGGAAGCTGTCCTTATGCATGGTAAAGCCCAGCTGAAAACATCAGGTCTTGCAATCCAAACAGGACCTGATCGACACCTTGTTCCTGCCAATGTAAACTGCAGACCATCAGACAGATGCCAGTCTGGGCAGGTTAGGGAGTTAATGTGCTGAGCTGGATTAGACATGGTGAGAGATCGCAATAAGCCTTGCAGCAAAAGTCCCTCCAAAAGATTCAACACAAACGGCACTTGGCCAGAAAATGGAAGATTCCGTACAAAGCCTCATCCTTTCCTATACTCAGTAATGGATGGGAAGGAGGGGAAAATAAACACAGCAATTTCTGTCAGGGCACAGCCCCAGAGGAGAGGAAGTATTGGTTGGCAATACAATCAGAAGAACTAAAAACAGGAAGGCCTCAACAAAAGCGAGTTCTTTTTTCCGATTCCGAACTTTACAGCCCTCTTTGTTTTTCATTTCGTTGGAAAGCAGAAGAGTAAAAATGAGTGATCTTATTTTAAAATCTGAATATGAATGGAAGAATCTTGACAATACCCTCCATCATGTTGTTTGGCACTCTCACTGTGCCAATTGGGACAGATTTTCAACAGATCTAACATCCATGTGGCACTGTGGACCATCAACAGCAGCAGAATTGTACTCCAGCACAATCTGTAACCTCATGACCCAGCATATCCCCTGCTCAACCATTACCATCAAGCCAGGGGATTAACCCTGGTTGAATGGAGAGTGCAGGAGGGCATGCCAGGAACAGCACCAGGCATTGCGAAAAATGCAATGATAAACTGCCATAGCTTCCAGACAGGATTACCTGTATACCAAACAGAAACAGCGTGTAATGGACAGAGCTCAGTGATTCCATAACCATCAGAACTAAGCACTGCAGTGCTGCCACTTCCAGTCATGAATCATGGTCTACAATTAAACAATGAACAGGAGGACCATGCTCCCTGAATTTTACCATCCTCAGTGATTGGGAAGCCCAGCATAATGGTGCAAAAATAAGGCCAACAGCATTTACAAACATCACCTGGGTATAACAAAGAACAAACAGAACAAAGGACAATCCAGCACAGGAACAGGCCCTTTGACCTTACAAGCCTGCGCTCACACATGTTGCCTTTCCATACTAAAACTGTCCTCACTTACAGGATCTGTATCCCTCCAATCCCTCCTGTTCGTGTATCCATCCAGGTGAATCCTGAAAGCTGTTATTCTGTCTGCTTCCAGCACTTCCTCTGGCAACACATTACAGTCACTCACTACCCTTTGTGTGAAAACCTGCCTCACAAATCTCTTTTAAACATCCCATCCCACACTTTGTACATGTGTCCCTTTGTAATTCAGCACATTGGTGCAAAGATCAGGCCAACAGCATTTAAAAACATTTTCATCTCAAAATGCCAAATGCATGATTTATATTGGCCTCATATAAAGAATGATGTGAATAAATGGTTGGAAGTATTGGATACTGCAAGGCTATGGGCCCGGAAAACATTCTGGCAATAGCACTGAGGACTTGTATTTCGAAACTTGCTGCTCCCCATTGCCAAGCTGTTCCACTACAGTAACAACACCGGCAGCTATCTGATAATGCAGACAATTGCCCAGGTATATCCTGTCCATGAAAAACAGGACAAAGCCAAGTCAGCTAATTATCCCTGTATCAGTCGACTCTCAGTCACTAGGAAAGGGTCAGTGCCATCAGGGAGCACTTTCTCAGCAGTAACCTGCTTAGTTTGAGTATTGCCAGGACCACTCAGCTGCTGACCTCACTACATCCTTGGTCAAACATGGACAAAAGAGATGAAGCCAAGAGGAGACATAAAGGTAACTGCCCTTGACATCAAGTGGTGTTTGACCAGGTCTGACATCAAGTAGTCTGAAGAAAACTGAAGTCACTGTAAATTAGGGTACCTCTCCACTGGTTGGAGTCATACGTGGTACATAGGAGGATGGTTGTGGTTGTTAGAGGTCAGTCATTTCAGATCCAGGACATCTGTGCAGGAGTTACTCTCGGCACAAACATCTCTATCAGCTTCTACACTTCAGCATTAGTTCACAAGTGGACGTTCTCGGATGTCTGGACAACATTCAGTCCCAATCCCATCTCCTCAGATACTGAAGCAACTTGTGTCAGTATGCAGGAAAATGTGGATAATATCCAGGTTTGAGTTGAAAAGTGCCCAATAATAGTTCAGCCACACAAGTACCAGGCAACGGCCATCACCAACTAATGAAAATCCAACCATTGCCCCTTGGCATTTAATAAGCGAAAGTGAGGACTGCAGATGCTGGAGATTAGAGTTGAGAGAGTGGTGCTAGAAAAGTACAGCAGGTCAGGCAGCATCTGAAGAGCAGGTAAATCGATGTTTTGGGCAATAGCCCTTCACCATGGATGATATTGTCCTGAATTAACTCACAGAGACACCTTTGACAGCAGCTTCCAAACCAGCAAACTGTGTCAATTAGAAGGAGAGAGCTTCAGATACACAGGAACACCAACTCTCCTGCAAGTTGCCCTCTAACCCATACACCAAACTGAATCCTAATTCTATCATTTCTTCACTGTCACTGCACAAAGTCCTGGAAATCCACTACTAGGGGTAAAAGGTAACTTTGCCAAAGTCCCAGAGAGTTGCTGTTTGAGTGGAGGGAGAGATGGCTGGTGTAACTCATTGTGAGGGGAGAGGTTGAGAAGGACAATCCTTCATGGTGACCTGAGCAGTTGGGTGTACTGAACACACACTGTTGGCATCACCCTGTATTACAAAGCAGGTCTCCAAATAACTCAGCTCACTGAGCCCATAATGGCCAGAAATCAATACTGAGAAACCCAATGGAAATAAAATAACACCCAAAGAAAGAAAATATAGTGTTGCCCCACTGATGCAAGAACTAAAAGGAAGACGCACTGATGAAAAGAGATTTCCTTTTGATTTCCAAAAGTTATAGCTGTCTTTTTTTAACTCTGCAGAGGAAAGTGAGGGAACCAGTGAAGAGCGGACATCCACAGGGCAGTGATCTGATAATAAAATAAAACATGTGAAAAATATTGCGCAAAAATGTTGAGGATGAAAGTAAGAAATTGTGCGTTTACAAATCACCTGTCTCAAACTCAAAATCTCCCGAAGTGTGTGACAGATGATGAAATAATTTTGGTATTTAGTCCTTGTTAAACACAGCCGTCAATATTTGCACAGCAAGGACCCATGATTAGAGAACAGTTGAGTGATTTGAATGTGTGTTTTAATGCTGTTGGACATGGGATAATATAGAGAGCGGTCTCACAGACTGGTCAAGCAACAGTCTGACATAGTCATACTCACAGAATCATACCTTACAGACAATGTCCCAGACACCACCATCACCATCCCTGGGTATAACAAAGATCAAACAGAACAAAGGACAATCCAGCACAGGAACAGGCCCTTTGACCTTACAAGCCTGCGCTCACACATGTTGCCCTTCCATACTAAAACTGTCCTCACTTACAGGATCTGTATCCCTCCAATCCCTCCTGTTTGTGTATCCGTCCAGGTCAATCTTGAATGCTGCTATTCTGTCTGCTTCTCGCACCTCCTCTGGTAATGTGTTCCAGGCACTCACCACCCATTGTGTGAAAACCTGCCTCACAAATCTCTTTTAAACATCACTTCACACACTTTGAAACTGTCTCCTCTCAATATTGACCCTCCACACTGGGAAAAAGCCTCATATATTCCATTCTATCCATGCCATTCAACATCTATCAGGCCGCACCTCCACCTCCTGCTTTCCAGTGAAAACAAACCCCATCTATCCAACCTTTCTTCAAAACTAAAATCCCCCATACCAGGCAACATCCTGGTAAACCTTTTCTGTACCGTCTCCAAACCTCCACTTTCTTCTGGTTCTGTGGTGACCAGAACTGAATGCAATATTCCAAGTGTGTCCAAACTAAAGATGCTGGAGTCTGTTATAAAGGATGAAATTACGGCACATCTGGATAGTAGTAACAGGATAGGACAGAGTCAGCATGGATTTATGAAGGGGAAATCATACTTGACTAATCTTCTTGAATTTTTTGAGGATGTAACTCTGAAGATGGACGAGGGAAATCCAGTAGAGGTAGTGTACCTGGACTTTCAGAAAGCTTTTGACAAAGTCCCACACAGGAGGTTAGTGAGTAAAATTAGGGCGCATGGTATTCGGGGCAAAGTACTAGATTGGATTGAAAATTGGTTGGCTAATAGGAAACAAAGGGTAGTGATAAACAGCTCCATTTC
>NW_025207174.1:0-6388 GCF_004010195.1 Chiloscyllium plagiosum | reverse complement strand
GAAAGACTGGAGTGACTGGGCTTGTATACCCTTGAGTTTAGAAGGCTGAGAAGGGATCTGATTATTAAAGGATTGGACACTCTGGCGGCAGGCAACATGTTTCCGCTGTGGGGTGAGTGCCGAAACAGAGGACACAGCTTAAAAGTACGGGGTAGGCCATTTAGGACAGAGATGAGGAGAAACTTGTTCACCCAGAGAGTGGTGGCTGTGTGGAATGCTCTGCCCCAGAGGGCAGTGGAGGCCCAGTCTCTGGATTCATTTAAGAAAGAGTTGGATAGAGCTCTCAAAGATAGTGGAATCAAGGGTTATGGAGATAAAGCAGGAACAGGATACTGATTAGGAATGATCAGCCATGATCATGTTAATGGCGGTGCAGGCTCGAAGGGCTGAATGGCCTACTCCTGCACCTATTGTCTATTGTCTATTTGTAAAGCTGCAACATAATTTGCCTTTCCTCATACTCGATGCCTTTTCCAATGAAGGCAAGCATGCATTGCTTTTTTACTGCGTTATCTACCTGCGCTGTCACCTTCAGTGATCTGTGACCTGCATACCCAGATCCCTCTACATACCAATATTCATAAGGGTTCTGCCATTCACTGTATAATTTCCATCTGTACTTGACCTTCCAAAACCCATCACCTCACATTTGTCTGTATTAAACTCCATCTGCCATTTTTCTGCCCATGCCTCCAACTGATCTATGTCCTGCTGTACCCTCCGACAATCCTCCTCACTATCCACAACTCCACCAATCTTTGTTTCATCCACAAACCTACTAATTAGACCACCCAAATCTTCGTCCAAACCATTTATGTCGATCACAAACAGTACAAGCCCAAGCGCAGTTCCCTGTAGAATGTCCCTCGGACTCCACAGCATTGATTGTGGACCCCATGAAGTCTGAAAGCCGTCAGGTTATATATGAGGTAGGTACGTTCCTGCTGATTACCATGTACCATCCTCCATCGGCTCAGGATTCATAGCTCCTCCATGTTGAACAACACTTGAAGGAAACAATGTGGGTGGCAAGGGCACAGGATGTATTCTGGGTGGGGGATTTCAATGCCTACCACCAAGAGTGGCTCGAAAGAAGCAGTACTGATGGAACTGGTTGGGTCCTAAAGGACAAAGCTACTGGACTGGGTCTGCAGCAAGGAATGAAGGAATGACAAAGAGGAAAAAGCATACTTGACCTCACCCTTACCAATTTACTGGTTACAGATACATCTGTCTGTGACTGTATCAGTAAGAGTGACCACCACACAGCCCTTGTGGAGATAAAACCCCACCTTCATATTGACAATAACCTCCATCATGTTGTCTGGCACTGTCACCATGCCAACTGGAACTGATTTTGAAAAGATCCAGCATCCATGTGGCACTGTGGACCATCAATAGCAGCAGAAGTGTACTCCAGCACAATCTGTAACCTCATGGCCCAGCATATCCCCTGCTCAACCATTACCATCAAGCCAGGGGATTAACCCTGGTTGAATGGAGAGTGCAGGAGGGCATGCCAGGAACAGCACCAGGCATTGCGAAAAACGCGATGATAAACTGCTGTAGCTGCCCAGACAGGATTACCAAACAGAAACAGCGTGTAATGGACAGAGCTCAGTGATTCCATAAACATCAAAAGTAAGCACTACAGTGCTCCCACTTCCAGTCATGAATCATGGTCTACAGTTAAACAATGAACAGAAGGACCATGCTCCCTGAATGTTACCATCCCCATTGATGGGGAAGCCCAGCACATTGGTGCAAAAATCAAGCCAACAGCATTTACAAACATCTTCAGCTAGAAATGCTGAGTGGACAATGCATCTTGGCCTCCTGATATAAAGAATGATGTAAAGAAATGGCTGGAGGCACAAGATACTCTAAAGGCTACCCACCAACAATATTCTGGCAATAGTACTGAAGACTTGGTCTGCAGATGTTGCCCTTCTCCTTGCCAAGCTATTCAGTTATGGCTACAACACTGGCATTTACCTGACAATGCAGACAATGGTCCAGATATGTCCTGAATATAAAACACGAACTCAGCCAATTATCCCTGTCTCAGTCTATTCTCAGTCACTAGGAAAGGGTCAGTGCCTTCAGGGAGCACTTTCTCAACAATAACCTGCTCAGAGATGCTCAATTTGAGTATCGCCAGGATCACTCAGATCTGACCACTGAACAGATCTGAGTCAACAAAAGAGATGAAGTGAAGAGGAGATGTAAAGGTTACATGCCCTTAACATCAAGATTGTATTTAGCCAAGTCTGACATCAAGGAGTCCAACTAAAACTGAGGTCAGTAGCAATCAGGGGAAAACTTTCTGCTGCTTGGAGTCATGCCTGGCTCGTTGGTGGATGGTTGTGATTTTTGGAGTCAATAGTGTGGTGCTGGAAAAGCACAGTAGATCAGGCAGTATCCGAGGAGCAGGAGAATCAGCATTTTGGGAGTAAGCCCTTCATCAGGAATGAGTCCTGTGGGCTAGGGGTCTGAGAGATCCAGCATTTGCAGGCCTCACTTTCTCCATTCTCCTATTTGCCAGGTATGACTCCAACCTGGGGAACGTTTTCCCCTTGATGCCCATTGATTCCAGTTTTACTCGGGCTCCTTGACGCCATACGGTGTCCCAGAGATGTTCTCTGAAATGATCCGCAAGAAGGTGTCCTGTCTCCCCGATCTGAAGGAGACCACATTAGGTGCAACAGATATAGTAGATGACATTGGTAGAGGTACAGGTAAATATCTGTTGGATGTGGAAGGATCTTTTGGGGCCTTGGATGGAGGTGAGAGGAGTGGTGTGGGTGCAGGTTTTGCACTTCCTGTGGTGGCAGGGAAAGGTGCAGGAGTTTCCCTGGAGGAAGAATGCCTCATATGCCACCTTATCCCCTGCAACCATGCAGAATAAATGTGGATTTCAACAGTTTCCTCATTTCCCCTCCCTCACATTATCCCAGTCCCAACCCTCCAACTCACCACTGCCCTCCTGTCCTGTCCATCACCTTTCCCATCTATCCACTCCACCCCCATCCCGACCTATCACCTTCTCCCTCACCTTGATCTACCTATTGCTTTCTCAGCTACCTTCCCCACAGCCCCATCCCGTCCCAATTATCTCTCAGTCCCCCAGCCCACAAGCTTCATTCCTGATGAAGGGCTTATGCCCGAAACATTAATTGTCCTGCTCCTCAGATGCTGCCTGACCTGCTGGGCTTTTCCACCACCACACACTCGACTCGGATCTCCAGCATCTGCAGTCCTTACTTTCTTCTGTGGTTGTTGGTGGTCAGTCCTTTTGTTGATGTATATTTTGTTCCACAAATCAGAATGACACAAGTTGTAGTACAACAGCAGACACTTTATTTTCAGACAGCTGGCGAGAGATTCTCAATATCCCTAAAAGCAGCCATGTGTCTACTTGTGGTGACACTTCTCCACGAATCTCTGCCATACACATAAAGACAGTATTTTTTATAGGGATTAAACAAAAGGTCTATCAGTCATATGGTCGATTATCATTAGAAAGTTGAAGATAGGTAATTATGAATTTACAAAATCCGGTGAATGTCGATGTCCTGTGATAACTTGTGAATGGATTACAGGGACTTATTATTATATTCTTCATGATCATATGTTGATGGGAAGAGATTAAAACAAAAGAGTTTTGCCTGTCTGAACGGGAGATTCACATACCCATGCTAACACAGAGGGGAACCAAGATAATGGGGAGTGGGAGGCAGCTTAACAGGGTTGTGGCCAAGACTATCAGTCTGTCTGGGAAGGACAAATATCTCTGTCTGAGGCTGCGGAGGAATCCACATGTCTATCTTCACTCGACTCCTTTTCTGGGATACAGTCAGCCTCCCCCCTACTGAGATGTTCTCTCTGTATTTTAAGAGGACAGGCTTCCAATTGATACTGCAGTGAGTCTCTTTAACAGTGGAATGTTAAACCCTTGAGTCCCCAGTATGCCTTGAAAGAGAAGTGAAACTTGGAACTGATCCCTTTGTGGCTTTTTAACTTCCTCACTTTCAGCTCCATGACATGTGTACAGGAGGTACTCAGGGTAAGATCCTAGACCCAACTACCTTCATCTGCTACTACCCTCCAGAATAAGTTCAGAAGTGTGCATGTTCACTGATGATTGCACAATTTTCTGTCCCATTCCCCATTCCTCAGATACTGAATAAGTTTGTGTCCATATTGAGCAAAATTTGGACAACATCTAGAAATAATTTGGCTACTCAAGTGTCAGGCAATGGCCATCTCCAGCTACTGAGAATCCAACTATTACCCCTTGACATTCAATGTCAATGGCAATCCACATTCCCCCATTATTGACATTCCGAGGGATAAATTGAGCAGGATCTGAACTGGACAATCCATATAAATAATCTGGCTACAAAAACACATCAGAGTTTGGGAATTCTGTGGTGATTAATTTGCCTCCTCATTCCTTAAAGCCTGTCCACCATCTACAAGGTACAAATGCAGAGTATGATAGTATATTCCTGGATGGGTGCAGCCCTAACAGCAGTCAAGATGTTTGACACCATCTAGGACAAAGCTGTCCACTTGATTTATGTCGCAACCAATACCTTCATCATTCACTCCCTGAGCCAGCAATGCATAGTAGCAGCAGTGTGTACTGTGTATGATACTGTCCTACATTAACACACTGAGGCTGCCTCAAACACAACTTCCAACCTGGCAAACTGTGTCAATGCGAAGGACAGAGCAACAGATACAGGGGAACCACCTCTCCTGCAAGTTCCCCTCTAAGCCATACAGACATCCTGATTTATAGCTATATCATCGTTCCTTCACTGTCGCTGGTTCAAATCCTGGACCTTCACTGCTAGAGGGAAAAAGTAACTTTGCCAAAGTCCCCGAGAGTGGAGATTGAGAAATGGCTGGTGGTGGCTCATTGTGAGGGGAGAGGTTGAGAAGAAGAGTCCTTCATGGTGACCTCAGCTGGTGTGGGGACTGAACCCACATTGTTGGCATCAGCCTGCATTGCAAACCAGCTCTCCAGTCAACTCAGCTAGCTGACCCCATAATGGCCAAAGATTAATATTGAGAAACCCAATGGAAATGAAACAACATCCAAAGAGAGAAAATATTAGTTGGCATCACTGACGTAAGAACGAAAATCAGTCTGCTCTCAGTAAAATAAATTGCCTTTCAATTTCCTAACATTATAGCTGCCTTTTTTTATCCCTACAGACGCTGACTGTCAGAAAATCTGCAAAACAATAAAAGACAAAGGTCAGTGATCTCATAAACACAAAATAAAAAATGCTGTCACCATGCTAAATGGGGCAGACTTTGAACAGATCTAGAAAATTAATATTTGGAATCCATGAAGCACTGTGGGCCAGCAGCAGCAGCAGAACTGAACTCAAGCGCAATCTCTAACCTCATGGCCCAGCATATTGCCCACTCAACCATTACCATCAAGCCAGGGGATTAATCCTGGTTGAATGGAGAGTGCAGGAGGGCATGCCAGGAGCAGAACAGGCATTGCTAAAAATGCGATGATAAACTGTTGTAGCTGCCAGACAGTATTACCTGTGTACCTAGCAGAAACAGCATACAATGGACAGAGCTCAGTGATCCCATAACCATCAGAACTAAGCACTGCAGTGCTGCCACTTCCAGTCATGAGTCATGGTCTACAATTAAACAATGAACAGGAGAACCATGGTCTCTGACTTTAACCATCCCCAATGATGGGGAAGCCCAGCACATCGGTGCAATAAACAAGGCAAATCATTTACAAACATCTTCAGCTCGAAATGCTGAGAGGAGATTTCATGTCGGCCTCCTGATAGAAAGAATGATGTAAATCAAATGGTTGGAGGCACAGGATACTGCAAGCATCTGGGCCCTGACAACATTCTAATAATGTTACTGGAGACTTGTGCTTTCAAACTTGCTGCTCCCCTAGCCAAGCTTTTCCAGTACAACTACAATATTGACATTTATCTGAAATTATAGATAATTGCTCAGGTATGTAATGTATATAAAAAGCAGGACAAAGCCAACTCAGCCAATTATCACTGCATCAGTCTATTCTCAATCATTAGGAAAGGGATAGTGCCATCAGGCAGCACTTTCTCAGCAATAACTTGCTCAGAGATGCTCAGTTTAGGTATCGCCAGGACCACTCAGCTCCTGACCTCATTACAGCCTCAGTCCAAACATGGACAAAGGAGATGAAGTCAAAAGGGGATGTAAAGATAACTGCCTTTGACATCAAGGTAATATTTGACCAAGTGTAGCATCAAGGAGTCTGAGTAAAACTGAAGTCAATGGAAATCTCTCCACTGATTACTGTCATTCCTGGAATACGGGAGGACAGTGGTGGTTGCTGGAGGTCAGTCAT
>NW_025207173.1:11438-12638 GCF_004010195.1 Chiloscyllium plagiosum | reverse complement strand
ACCAAGTTGCCTGGACACTATCTTTGGTCAAACTAATTGTAAGATGGATAGCTGCAGGGGATGCTTTGTGGTAGGTAACTCCCGTAATTATGACAAGCCAGGAGTCACATTTGTTCTGTAATTGTATATCGATTCCAAACATCCCCATCTTTGAACAAAATATAGTTGCACACACTCTAGTATACACTATGAGTTACCTCAGCCACACATTGCACACACAATTGTTCTTATACACTGGAAAAACTGTTTGTTATTCAAGTTAATCCTTCTTCTGTCAACCTCTTCATTTGTGTGTCAGCATATGGATTGTCGACTTACCCTTCCAACAGCTGCTGGTTGGAATGATGTGCACTCCAGTTGTGTTTCAAAATATAATCAGCTAACTCTGCTGATTGTAGGGGAGGCGGTGGCATTGTGGGAACATCAGTGTGTTCGTCATCCAGAACCCCAGACTGACATTCTGGGGATATGGACTTGCATCACACCATGACAGGTGTTGAAATTTGAATTCAATAAAACCTGAAATTGACAAAGGTGTTGGTAAAGTGGATGAACTGTTCAACCTCCTCGTGGGAGCACGAGGCAGCGGCGATACAGTTTTGTAAAGTGGATGACTGTATTGGCGTTGCCTTGTGCTCCCACGAGGAGGTTGAACAGTTCATCCACTTTACCAACACCTTCCACCCCAACTTCAAATTCACCTGGACCGTCTCAGACTCCTCCCTCCCCTTCCTCGACCTTTCCATTTCTATCTTGGGGCGACCGAATCAACACAGACATTTACTATAAACCGACCAACTCCCACAGCTACCTTGACTACACCTCCGCCCACCCTGCCCCCTGTAAAAACGCCATCCCATATTCCGAATTCCTTCGTCTCCGCTGCATCTGCTCCCAGGAGGACCAGTTCCAATACCATACAACCCAGATGGCCTCCTTCTTCAAAGACCGCAATTTCCCCCCAGACGTGATCGACGATGCCCTCCACCGCATCTCCTCCACTTCCCGCTCCTCTGCCCTTGAGCCCCGTCTCTCCAACCGTCACCAGGACAGAACCCCACTGGTTTTCACCCACCACCCCACCAACCTCCATATATAGTGTATCATCCGCCGTCATTTCCACCACCTCCAAATGGATCCCACCACCAGGAATATATTTCCCTCCCCTCCCCTATCAGCGTTCCGAAAAGCCACTCCCTC
>NW_025207173.1:0-11056 GCF_004010195.1 Chiloscyllium plagiosum | reverse complement strand
CCTATCGCATTTCCAACGCCCCTCCCCCAAGTCCCTCCTCCCTACCTTTTATCTTAGCCTACTGGACACACTTTCCTCATTCCTGAAGAAGGGCTCATGCCTGAAACGTCAATTCTCCTGCTCCTTGGATGCTGCCTGACCTGCTGCGCTTTTCCAGCAACACATTTTCAGTAAAAATCACACAACACCAGATTATAGCCCAACAGGTTCATTTGGAAGCACTAGCTTTCGGAGAACTCCAAAAGTGGTCTAATCAAAGTCCCATACAGCAGCAACTTTATTCCTACTGGTCAGCAAGGGGATCTAGCTGATAGTGAGACAGGACTTTTGAACATTTTATTTAAATGAGGACCAGTGGGTAAAATCAGTACAGTCTCTATGCATCCAGCTTCATAACCTTTCCCTCTATTGTTACTACCATGCTGCCCAGTCACCAAGGCCATATTGGGGCCACATTGAGCTAAAATTTATACCTTCAGTATCATCCCATTTTTTGCAGTTTCAGGATTAATCCAATGTATTGCATACACTACCCACATCATTGTGGGTAAAAGGAGATTATTCTTGGAATTAAATAATGCTTTTATATAAATCTTACTTGTTCTTTCCTGTACGACCTCACTAAGTCCAGCAGGTAGACAGCAATGTGTTCCTGTTATTTGTAGAGCAGCAGCTTTTTTTGACCATATCCTTTGATGAGGAAAGTGGCCAATAGTTGGGAGGGAAGAAGGCAAGGGAGCAAAAACAGCTCAGTGTCATTGTGCAGCTTGCAAGTAATCCTGAGATTAACTTTATTGCATTATGATAATGACAATTGTTGCCTGTAAAGACATCACCATTAAACATCTGAGCAGCAGAGTGAACAAAAGCAGGTCATGCATGACTCCTTGTAAAAATTCAAAGTTTTCTCTCCTCCTTTATCTGTGACTGCACAGAACCTAAATGATGTATGAGCATATATTTTTTACAACATGAACAAAGAATCACCAATGTTCCATGATAATAAACCTGAGCTGAACAAGTTGGACAGAACGACTTTGATTTTGGCTGTCTTTGTCATGAGGAAACAGGCTTGGGATAGGCATGGTTAAAATGAGACCAGTCACTTGTCTCGCTGATCCTGCTCCTATCCTGCTGAGCTCTGATTCATACTGATCCATTGAGCAGACAAATGGGCACTGACATTACATGCAAATTCAATATGTAGATCTGGTTCAACTGTTATCCTTGGGACTCAAACTATAATTAGAGGCAGAATGCAGTGGCTCAGTGGTTAACACTGCTGCCTCACAATGACAGGGGTCCACATTTGATTCCAGCCTCACGTGCGGTGCTTGCATGTTCTCCCTATGTCTGCGTGGGTTTCCGCTAAGTACTCTGGTTTCCTCCATAAGTCCAAACATTTGCAGGCTAGGTGGATTAACCATGGGAAATGCAGGATTACAGAGATAGGGTCAGGGGTCAGGTGTGGGTGGGATGCTCTTCAGAGGGTTAGTGTGGGCTGAATGGCCCCTTTCTGCCCTATAGGAATTCTATAATTAAGAAGAGGCCAGATTTGAAGTGGTAAAGGTGAAAAAGACATAGTAGTATTTATTTTAAGTTTCTTCACAGGCCAAAGGGAGCAGGATTAATCCTCCAGACTTCATATGGAAGTCTTGAGCTTCTTTTACACCTGGCAACACCAGTCTTCCTCAAAGAGCATCCTGAGATATGTCCTCCCGTTACTGTCTAACCTGACTGCTATAAACCAATAATCAGCTGAAGCTCTTTAATCTTTCTAATCAATAACTGGGACAACAACTTTCAGTCCTTTGCAAAATCTACCAAAATTATCAGCAAGGAAGGTGATCCAACAGCCAACATGCCTAGCATCAAGGTGTGAGTCACTCAAAACCAGCCGCGCTGAGCAGGACTTGCTATTAGTATGCATAACGTCAGAACATTGCAACTTGATTATGGCAGGAGATTCCCCAGAGGAACAATGGAAATGCTTCAAGAATGTCCTCAACGTATCACTGAAGAGATCTAACATATCACTGACTGATGGGAATGACTGATCAATCTAGTTAAAGTTTGTTCCAAAAGACAAAAAGACTTTGAAACGGTATTAGACCATTCGACCCATCGAGTCTGCTCCACCATTCGATCATGGCTGATGTGTTCCTCAATCCCATTCTCCTACCTTCTCCCCATAACCCTTGATCCCCTTACTCATCAAGAATCTATTTATCTCTATCTTAAATATGCTCAATGACATGGCCTCCACTGCCCTCTGCAGCAATGAATTCCATAAATTATCCCCTATCTTTGTATCATCTGCAAACTTAGTTACAATGCCATCAGTTCCTTAGTCCAGATTTTAACGTATAATGTGAATAATTGTGATCTCAACACATAACCCTGCGGAATTTCACTAGTTACCGGCTACAATACTGAAATAGCTCTCTTTATCCCCAATCTCTGCCTCCTGCCAGTCAACCAATCCTCTATCCATACCAGTACGTTATCCCTTATATATCATAAGCTCTTATTTAGCGGCGTCCAATGCAGCACCTTGTTAAAAGATACAAATCGCATCAAGAGACTTCATTGGGAACAACTTTGCAGATGACACAAAGATAGATTACTTACAGTGTGGAAACAGGCCCTTCGGCCCAACAAGTCCACACTGACTCGCCAAAGCGCAACCCACCCAGACCCATTCCCCTACATTTACCCCTTCACCTAACACTACGGGCAATTTAGTATGGCCAATTCACCTAATCTGCACATTTTTGGACTGTGGGAGGAAATCGGAGCACCCGGAGGAAACCCACGCAGACACGGGGAGAATGTACAAACGCCACATGGACAGACGCCTGAGGCGGGAATTGAACCCGGGTCTCTGGCGCTGTGAGGCAGCAGTGCTAACCACTCAACAATTCAAATAGATAGCGGGGGATGAGAAATACTGCGGAGGCAGGGAGACTGCAAAAAGATATGGACAAGCTAGGAGAGAGAGCAAAGAAGTGGGAAAATGTAAGGCTGTGACCTTTAGAATAGAGGCATAAACTATTTTCTAAATGGGGAAAGGCTTCAACAATCTGAAGCTTTAAAGGATTTAGGTGTTCCAGAGTCATAGAATCACAGAGATGTACAGCATGACACAGACACTTCGTTCCAACCCGTTCATGCTGACCAGATATCCCAACCCAATCTAATCCCACCTGCCAGCACCCGGCCCATATCCCTCCAAACCCTTCCTATTCAGATACCCATCCAGATGTCTTTTAAATGTTGCAATTGTACTAGCCTCCACCACTTCCTCTGGCAGCTCATTCCATACACGTCCCACCCTCTGTGTGAAAAAGTTGCTCTTTAGGTCTCTTTTATATCTTTCCCCTCTCAGCCTAAACCTAAGCCCTCTATTTCTGGACTCCCCTATTTCAGGATTCTCTGAAGGTGAATGCAGAGAAAGACAATGCATCACAGCACATGGACAAACCTCTCAACAATTCAAATAGATACAAAAAGCTGTGGGCACTGGACGTCTGCAAAACAAAACACAGAGAATGCTGAAGAAACTTAGGTCTGGCAACATCTGAGGAGAAAGTGTTAATGTTTGAAACTGTTTTGAATAATTCAGAAGAAGCCATTATGCCTCAAAATGTTAACACTGTTTATCTCTTCACAAGTGTTGCGAGACCCGCTGACTTTCATCAGCATTTTCTGTGTTGTCTCCCAACAATTCATCTAACTGCACTTCAAGCTGAGGTGAAAGCAAGTCATCTTTGATCATAAAAGATTGCCTCAGAAGAAGGACACTTTTTGCATTAAAGAAGTTAAAGAAAAGTAGTTTGTTGCTGCTGCTTATGTGAAATGACAATGTATCCCTCCGTATTAACTTATTTGAATCTCTGTGAAAAATATGTTCTGGCTCCTTTTCCTCCTCATGCTTAACTTCATAACGCTTAAGTCTGCATCTGCTATTTGAGCAGTTTTATTAAGTATTTGAGATCCAACTCCATTTAGTCTCCCAAAGTAATATTGCTAGATTCCATGGAACTTTCTGCAAGAACTCTTTATCTATGGCATGAACAATACACATATTAGCTCCACACTAGGGTAGAGCCACAGATGCCACTATTTAATCTCATGGGTTTAGCATCATCACCACATCATCAACATCCTCATTGTATGTCACTGCCCAAAATCCATGGGGACCATGGATGAATTTGCCAATGAACATTTCTAAACCGTTGTTAAAATTCATTCATGGGTCACCTCCATCCCAAAAGTAGAGTGGACAAAGTTAGTGTGAATCACAGTGATATGGACCAGAACAAACCCCTTCAAGATATATGAAGAAGATAGCCTAGACCCCAACTTTTCCTTACTTTTTAAAGGAGGTGTAAGGTGTTGTGTTCTGAATACTGTTTGATTGGTCAAACTACCAGGCTTGAAGCAAAATACACTTTATTCTTCCAGTATAGTTAAAATACATGCAAAAGAAAGAAGAATTAGAACAACTTAACTCGATTGGAAAACTTACCAGAATTATAGATTATTTCACTACTAAACAGCAACTGTTCCAAAACAAAAACATCCCATAAACACACCCTTGGCAAAGGCAAATTCAGTAAAATAGATTGTCTCTAGAATCAGGAAGAGAGCCCAAGCTTTTAGTTGTACAAATTTCACATCCAGCTTCAAAACCCCAGTAACTGCCATAAGTTAAACTAAAATCCTAGTTCTGTGGGAGTTTGACCCCACCCCTTCCTGCTGCTTCTGTTGTTCCATCTTTTAAAAAAAGCTCAAGGCGTCACAAGCTTTTTATTGGCTAGGACAGACCACTTCGCTCCTCTGTCTCAACTTTTCTTCATTTAAAAAAAGGACATTGTGTTATTACACCAGGCTGCTTCTCTGTTACATTTGCTATTGAAAGGCCATAGTTTCAAACATGGGAGATAAGCAGCCTGTGATTTGAGGAATGGACAGAAGGCAAGAATGACAATGATGGATTGAAGGCCACAGAGTGGGAAGCTGGGCAACACAAGGTCAGAGGAAGTGAGGCTGGTGGAAGCAGGACTGGGTATTGACTTGGAACGTGAGGTTGCTGGGCTGGTGGGGAGCAAAATCATGGGCCTGGGAGACTTGGTGTGGAGATGATGCAGAAGTGAGGCCACAAGGGGAAGAGAGGAGTAGGAAAGCAGTGAGTAGAGTTTCAAATGTGGGAAAGAGTTTGAAAGCAGGAAGGGGACTGTAAATGAGGAAAAGGGCTACAAAAGAGGCAGTTTTAAACCTTCCAAGAAAGGAATAATGTTTGTATGAATATCACAATGATAATGAACACTGTTAATTGAATAATTTAGTCCTGAACGGCTGAACTACTTTAAGATCTTCATTTATCTGTAATCATATCTCAAAGTATTTCATGTATTCTGATTTACCTGAAATGCTCTGACTGTGTTCAAGACAACCATTTAGCTGTGACCTCATTAGTCCACGGAAAACATGTCTATAGTGATGCCTTGTGTGTGAATCTGCATCAGTTATTTTGAACAACACAAATTCTGTGGCTATCCTATACTTGTTGTCTTGTGCCAATTTACTTACTATGGCACCTAGAAAATTAATGCTTCCCATTGTGACTTTAAGTTAAATGGAGCAGTGATGATATTTTAAGATATTGCTGAATTCTGCTTCTTTCCGAATTTAAATCCATATGTATGAACATAAATACAAAAGGTGTTGTTATTGTATGATTTCATTACCTAATAAGGGAGTTAGTGGCGAGACAAAAGTATCCTCTAAAAATCATAATAAACCCTTGAGAAAATCTCAATAGAGAAATAAAGAAATTTTCCCCTGTTACGTTTGCTTCTGATGTTAATTGCTTTACTCTACATCTTCCTCAAAATCTTTGTTGCTATTTTCGTTACATTCTAAGCATCTCCCTACAATGTCTCGGGCTGGGGAAAATGTAATGAGGAAGGAGGAAATGGCAGATGAGTTGAATAAACACTGTGTGTCAGGCTTCACCATAGAATACATTAATAGCAATCCAAAAATATTAAATAATCAAGGGCAATCAGGGCAGAGGAAATGAATACAATACTATCAATAGAGAAAAAAAATGTATTGGAGAAACCAAAGGGCTAAAAGCTGATAAGTTCCCTGGACCTGATGCATTGCATTCCAGGATATTAAAGGAAGGAGCCACAGAAATAATGCATGTTAGACATCTTTTAAGAATCCTTAAATTGTGGAACCATCCTAGAGAATTGGAAAGGTGCCAATGTAATACTTTTATTCAAACTTGGATGAAAACAAAAAAAAAAGGAATGTTAGGTCAATTAACTGAACATGTATTATTGGGAAAGTGTTACAGTTTATTAGAGAGGGTGTAATAGCAGAGAATTTAGAAATAAATAATATAATCAAGCAGAGTCAGCATGACTTTATGAAGTGAAAAATCACACACATTTAGGAGAATTCTGAAAAAATATCAAGCAATGTGGATATGGAATTTGTGAATGTATTATTTTTAGATTTCTAAAAGGCATTTGCTATGATATCAGCCATAGGGTAACTTAATAAGTTCAGAGCCCCTGGTGTTGAAAGTAGTATTAATATGCATAGAGAACTGGCTAACTAAAAGAAGACAGCAAGATGGGATATGATTGCCATTTTCAGGATGTCACCCAGTAACTAGCCAAGTGCTACATGGTTCAGTGCTGGTACCACAATTATTTATACACTATGTTAATGATTTGGATGAGTGAATGCGCTATAGCCAACTTTGTAGAAGACATAAAAATAGGCAAGTGGTGAGGACACTAAGAGTCTGCAAGTGGGCAAATGGCAGGTGGAATATATTGTGGGAAAAAGACATATATACTTCAGTAGGAAGAATAGAGGAGCTGAATGTTATTGAACGGAGAAAGACTGCAGAAAGCTGCAGCACAGAGGGATTTAGAGATCCTCATGATTAATCACAAAAAAGACTAGCATACAAGTTCATCAGATAATAGGGAAGTCAAATGGCCTTTATTTCAAAGAAAATGTTGTATAAAAATATGAAAGTTTTGTTAAAATGATACACTAGATTAACTACACCTTTCTGTTGTAAATAATTTTGTTCCTTTTATCTCAGGAAATATATACTGGCATTGGAGGAGTCCAGAGAAGGTTCACTAAGTTTTTCTTGTGTATAGAAGGATTTTCTTATGAGGATAGGGTGAGTAAGCTGAGCCTGTACTCAGTGGAGTTTAGAACAATGAGAGGTGACCTTATTGAAACGTATAGGATTCTTAATAAGCTTGACAGGGTAGATGCTGAAAGACAGTTTCTCCTCATGGAGGCTGTAGAACCAGGTGGCACAATCTCAGAGTAAGGGATCAGCCATTTAAGACAAAAAGAAAATAGCATAGGAAATGGGAGCCCTGTAAACCATTAAGGCTCCCATCTGCAAGATCACCATTCTGTTAGATCATGGGTTTATCTGCCCGAGGCCTTAGCACCTATTCATGCCTATCCCTCTTAGCCCTCAACATGTCAATTTTTCAAAAATCTATCTGCCTCCTTTTTAAATACTATCAGTGATCTCGCCCGCGCAACTCTTCGGGGTAAAGAATTCCAGACATTCATCACTCTCTGAGAGAAGACATTCTTAGTTTTACACGAATGTCCCCTTGTTCTGTACCTAGGTCCCCTAGTTTGAGATTCCCTCACCAGTGGAATGTTAGGAGCACAGGAACAGGAGGAGGCTATTCAGCCGATTGAGCCTGCCCTGCAATTCAGTATGACTCTGGCTGATCAAACACTTTGATGCCTTTTACCCACACCATAACCCTGTATGTCACAGGAAATCAGAAATCTGTCAATTTCAGCCCACTGTGATAAAGAAGTCCAAAGTCTCACAGCTCGCATCTTGGATTTAAATGGCACTCTCTCATTTTTGAATTGTGCCCCCAGGTTTTGGACTCACCTACCAGGGAAAATATCTTATCTGTTTCCACCCTGTCTTTTCCTTGAAGTATTTCATAAGTTTCAATGAGGACATCTCTCATTCTTCAAAACTCTCAATAATACAGGCCAAGCTTTCCCTTTTCATAGAACAGTCTCACAATCTCAGGAAAATGTCTTTATTGCACATATTCTATGGCGGTAACATCTTTCCTGAGAGAAGCCGACCAAAATTGTACAACAGTTCTCCAGCTGCAGCCTAACCAAACTACCGTACAATTGGTGCAAAGCTTCACTAAACCTCTTACAATAAGGGTGAATATTCCACGATCTTTCCCAGTAGCTTGCTGAACCTGCCTTCAGTGACAAAACAGCATTAATATCTTCCAACCTCTTACTGCTTAAGAAATACTCCACACATCTCTTTCTCTGACCAAACCAAGTAACCACACTTTTTCCATGTTATCTTACATCTGCCATATTCTTGCCCATTCACTCATTCTGTCTAATTCTTATTAAAACAGCTTTACATCAGTCTCACAATGCACATTCCCATTTCTCTTTGTATCAGCGACAATTTTGTAAATGTACACTTGGTCCCCAACTCCAAATCATTGGCATGTGAACAACAAGGGCCCAAGTATTGACCTTTCTGGTATCCACCACTTGTCACAGCCTGCCAATGCAATAATGACCTGTTTATTCTCATAGTTTTCCAGCTGTTAGCTAATCATTAATCCGCCGATGCATTGTCTTGTCTCAATTTTTCCAACCAACCTCTGGTGGGGATTTTATCAAAAGTATTCTGAAAATCTAAGCATAATTCCTCTATTGACTCTCCACAATCAATTTTGTTATTAAAATCTTCAAAATATTCCAACACAAATATCAAACATGACTTCCCATGTGCATATCTATGCTGCCTATGCCCAGTCCGATCATTACAACATCGTCCGATCATTACAACAGGCCCTTCGGCACAACATCATGGGCCGAAGGGCCTGTTCTGTGCTGTATTGTTCTATGTTCTATGTTCTATGTTCTATTACCAACCAGGTGTCTACTTATCCCATTCTTTGTTTTAGATTCTAGCATTTTCCCTGCTCCTGATGTAAGGTTAACAGATCTGTGGTTCCCTGTTTTCTCTTTTGCTCCCATCTGAAATAGTGGGGTGATGTTTGCTATCTTACATTCTGCAGGGATCATTCAGAATCTATAAAATTTTGGAATCTATGGAATTTTTGCATCAATTATCTTTATTGCCACCTCCTTCAACACCATAGAATGTAATCCATCAGGTCTTGAAGACTCATCAACTTTTAGCCTAACTTCCAGTATAATCTTCTTACTAATGCTAATTTCCTTCAACTGCTGATAAATACCATATTATTTTCTTAGCTCTTTAAAACACATGGATTGCAACTAGTAATCATTTCCTGTAAACAGTATATTTGCTCAGGTCCCTATCCTTCTGCAAACCTTTGAAATTGTACCCCTTACTTTATATCTGACCATTTTATTCATAACGAATTTCATTGCCTTACTCTTTGCATTGAACTTTATCTACCTCTCTCTGCACCGTCCACCAGCTTGTCTATGTCCTTTTGATGTTTTATCCTGTCCTTTTTACAGTTACGATATTTGTAGATTTTGTATAATGCAAAGCATTGACATTTTCCTCTGCACATCATGATCCAAATATTTTATTAGATTCCCAACAATATGGAAACAGGCCCTTTGGCCCAACAAGTCCCCACTGACCCTCTGAAGAGTAACCCACACAGACCCATTCCTCTACCCTATATTTACCCCTGACTAATGCACCTAAACTCTATGGGCAATTTAGAATGGCCATTTCCATTGACCTGCATATCTTTGGATCATTAATATATATCTGAAAAAGCAAGAATTCTAACCTTACCTCTTGGGGAACAGACTGAAAAGTACCCATTGGCCATTACTCTGTTTCCTATCAATCAGCCACCAGTTTTATATCCATATTGTCATTGTCCTTTTTATTCCATGAGCTATAACTTATTTCACAAGTCTGATGTTTGGCACTATGCTGAACACCTTCTGGAAGTCAACACGCACTACATCAACATCATCATTCTCATCGAGCTTTTGTTACCTCTTCAAAAAAACTCCAACAAGTTAGTTAAATTTCCCCTTTAGAAATCTGTGCTGACTCTTCGAATTAACCTAGAAGCTTCCCCACCACTGAAATTAAACTGCAATTGCTGGACTTGTTCTCCCAATTTTATTTTGAATAAAAGCATGATGTTTGCAATTCTCTAATGTTATGGCAGCTCCTCCCAGTCTAGCACAGACTGTATGATAATGGCCAATATCTCGGCATCTTCCACTCTCATGTCCTTCAACATCCTTAGATATATCTCATCCAGTCCCAGTAACTTGTCACCTTTCAGTGCCAACAGTCTATCTAACACTTTCTTATCAATTTTGAGCCTTGTCGTGTCACAGTTTCCTCCTGATACTATGGCTTGGGTATCATTTGCTTCCTTGGTAAAGACAGATGCAGAGCCTTCATTCAAAACCAGGCCATGAGAATCCCCTTCTGGATCCCAAATCGAGACTTTTCCTTCATTTACAATTCTTTTATTCTTTTATTTCAATGTTTCTATAGGATATGGGGGGGGAGGTGGGAACACGTCATTGAGCTGGATGATCAGCCATGATCATAATGAATGGTGCATCAGGCTGTAAGGGCTGAAGAGCCTACTTTTGCTCCTGTTTTCTACATTTATACATTTCTACTTGCATACCTACAGAGGATTTTGGGATCATGTTTAAGCGTATCTCAATATTCCTCTTAGCTTCTTCACTCTGTCTTTTCCCTTCCCCAGTGAGTTTACAGTCTCCTCAATATCCTCAATCACATTTTCTATCTGATACTAGTTATTCTTCTCTATCTCAATTTCCACCTCATTTATCGTTCAGGAATCTCTGTTTGTCTTACTTGTTTATTTCCCCTTTTGCGGGCATATACCTCGACTGTACTGGAGCCATCTTCTCTTTGAAGGTGGCTCATTCTTACAGTTTTCCTGCCAAACCTTTCTTTCAGCCTATCAGCCTATCCAGCCTATCC
>NW_025207172.1:0-12637 GCF_004010195.1 Chiloscyllium plagiosum | reverse complement strand
TGAATTGACTTTATGTCTTTACTTCCACAAGTCGTATACAATCACTTCGTATTTCTGGGTGATTTTCTGGATCTTACTTTACAGATGTAAAGTAACTGGTCATTTGCTTTGCCATTTCCCTGTTATCCACCATAAACTCGTCTCTCCCGATTGCAAATTTCCACATTTGACTATGTTTTCTTTTTCTTTTGAAATATAGATCATAGATTTTTGCAGTCTTTCTGTTCCTGTTTGTTTGCATGCATGTTCGCTTTTTGATTTCCTGATCAGTTTCATGGCCCTTCTTTTCTGGATTGCAATTTTCTGAGAATTCTTAGGAGTCCACAATGTCTGGAATTCTTCTGAAATCACTTCCGGTGATTAATAAATTCTTTAATTTGTTATGTTAATCATCATTGAGTTACTTACTCACTCTTTGGTGTTTCACCGGAAATAAGTAGACATATCTTTCAGACTATGCAGTATTTCTATAAATCTCCTGGTCCTAACTAAATATATTCAGGAACACTGCAGGAGGACAGAGAAGTAATAGTGGGGGCCCTGGTTGGTACTTATGTATCATCAGTAGCCAACGGGTGAGGTCCCAGAGGACTAGTGTAGCGAATGCTGCGCCCTTATTCAAGAAGAGCTACAAAGAAAAACCTGAGAATTATAGACCAGTAAACCTAACATCTCTAGTAGGTAAGTTTCTTGAGAAGACTCTGAGAGAGACGATATACTTGCATTTGGAAAGGCAGGGTGTGATTATGAGCAGTCAGCACGGCTTTGTGTATGGGGGATTATGGTTTAAAAATTTGTTTTTGAGTACTTTGGTGAAATGACGAGTAACTTTGATAAGGGCATGGTGGTATACGTAGTGTATACGGATTTCAGTAAGGCCTTCAGTAAGGTTCCACATGGTAGGCTGCTCTGGAAATTTAGATCATATGGAATTGAGGGGGAGCTGGCAAATCAGATCCAAAATTTGCTTGATTGTAGGAAACATAGGGTAATAGTGGAAGCATGCTTGTCAGACTGGAGGCCTGTGATGAGTGGAATACCTCAGGGGCCGGTTCTGGGACTATTACTGTTTGTTTTATGCATGAATATTGTATATATATTTACATATTACACGCATCTATGATTTAGCTGAGAATGTACAGGCATGAATTATAAGTTTCAAGGTGACACTAAAATAAGCGGTATCATGTACAGTGAGGAAGATTATCAGAAATTTCAGAAATTACAGCAGTGGCTTGATCAGATGAGCAAGTGGGCCGAGAAATGGCAAATGGAGTTTAATACATATAAGTGTCAGTTCTTGCATTTTAGAACGTCAAATCAAGGTCGGAGTTTCATGATGAATGGCGGGGTCTTAAGGAGTATATTAGGACAAAGGGACGTTGGAATTCAGGTTCAAGGTTCCCTGAATGTGGGGTCACAGGTAGATAGGGCAGTGAAAAAGGCATTTGGCACACTGGCCTTCATCAGTCAGAGCAATGAGTATCAAAATTAGGGAGTTATATTGCAGTTATACAGGATGCTGGTGAGGCCATACTGGTAGTGTTATGTTCAGTGTTGTTCACTTTGCTATAGGAAGGATGTTATTAAACTGGAAATAGTGCAGAAGAAAATTACAAGGATGTTACCAGTACTCAATGGTCTGAGTTATAGTGAGAGGTTGGGCAAGCTAGGAGTTTTTACGTTAGAGTGTATGAGACTGAGGGGGATCTGTTAGAAGTGGAAAAGATCATGGGAAGCATGGATAGAATGAATGCACTCAGTCTTTTTTTCCTCATGATTGAGCAACCCACGGACTAGCGGGCATCAATTTCAGATCCGAGGGGAAAGAGGAAAAGGGAACCTGAGGGGCAATTTCTTTTGCACACAGAGTGCACATGGAATGAGCTGCCAGCAGAAGTGCTTGAGGCGGGTACATTCACAAAATTTAAAATGCATTTGGACAAATACATGGATAGGAAAGAATAAGAAGGATATGGGGCAAGGGCAGGGAAATTGGTTTAATGTGAATGGACATTTTGTTTGGAATGGACCAGTTTGGGTTGAAGGGCCTTTCTCCGTGCTGTCGGACTCTGTGACTCTCACAATCATTGCTTCTCCCATTGAATGTTATATTATACTTCCCCAATTCATTGGAGCGTACTTGACCCTCTAGCCTCCGGGCTTCCATGATGTTTGACCAGAATGTTCAAACATTCGATATTATATTCAGACGCCGTGTAAAAATGCAACATATTGATGTCACTATTCCTCCAAAGCTGCTTCAGAGCAAGGTTATTAATTAGTCCTCCTGACCACACAACACCAACTCTGAAATAACCTGCTCTCTAGTTTGGTTCACAACATACTGTTCAACCTACCTAATACACACTGACGGAAGTTATCCTTCACAGCATTAGTAGTCACTTGGTTAATGCAGTTTCGGTGCAACTTGAGACGATCCATTATTACTGTAGCACCCACGATTATTTGTTACTCATTCACAGGATGAGGGCGTCGCTGGATAACCAGCATTTATTCTTCATGCCAGAGGGCAGTTAAGAGTTAGCAGTGTTGTCTTAAGTCTGGAGTCACTTGCAGGCCACACCAGGTAAGGACAGCAGTATCCCTCCCTCAAGGACATCAGTGAAGCAGATGAGTTTTTCCAACAATCGACAATGGATTCCTGGTCATCATAAACCCTTGATTCGAGATACATATTGAATTCAAATTTCAAATTCCACCATCTGCCATGGCAGGATTTGAATTCATGTCCCCAGAATATTACCTGCGTCTCTGGGTTAAGAGCCCAGCGATAATATCACTATGTCATTGTTTCCCTTGCATATACTTGCATACCTAATTTCCATAGCATATGTTGTCAAGTATTTACGTGACAGATTTGGTTTTGATATATGACACACTAATGTTTGCTTCACCTTGCTATTTGTAAGATCCACCCAAACTGATTCCGTGGGAAGTGAGGGAAAGGCTATGTGGCGTTATTAGCGATAGACTTGGACAAGACGTCCAGGGAGACTCACCTCAACGCTGAGATGATCTGAAGAATTGGTCAGCACTACAGGACAACCATCACTATTCTTCACCCCCACTTTGCCAGGATTAGTGTCACCATATTCTCTCTCCTCCCTCACACTCACTCTATATCTGTTATAGCACCTACCCCCGACCAAGGCTCACACTCCACCTCCAAATAAGTCTCAAGCAGGACCACACTCACTGTTGAATTCAACACCTTTGTTCCCCTACTTTATCTGTCACTGACGCAATAGCCCCGCACACTAATACCACTGCATGGATACAACACTGTGGTCAGACTCCCTCCGGACACCTCACCCTTCCCCCTTCCCCTATACCAGCAATAACAGCAGGGACACCCATTCCCACCCTCACCCCGTCCCTCCTCTTTTCCCATTACAGGAGAAACAGCCTGGAATAGGACAGAAAGGGCCAAGCCGGGTATTAGAGTGCCCGATATCCATTCCCTCACCCTCTACCTCGACATGTAGGGAGGATCCTGAAAAGCGCCAGAGAGGACCAGGAAATATTGCGTGGAGATTCTGAAACATCGACGTCCCACCAACCAAGTAAGCAGCAATGTTCAGTAAAGAGCAATTCTCAATTTAAACTCGCTGGCATTTCCAATCTCATCTCTGTCACTTTTCAGGCTTAATTAAAAGCATTAATGAAAGACTAAAAAAAAATAAAAATAATGTTTATTCTCTTCAGTAAAAATGTTAAAAAGAAAAAAATAAACGGTATAAGTTCATTACGAAAAATCTAAAACATGACGTTCATTCAAAATTATGGGCAATCCTCGTAAATACTCGACATCATTTCTCTCACTAAATCTTCTTACCAGTGTTTGTATTCTAGCATCTGCTTCTTTAATTTCATCGGAATATCGTGCCCTGCTATCAAATTCTCATATTATATGTCCCTTCCTCTCTGAACTTTGCGTAAACTGTCAATATATTTCCAAATAACTGGATGTTCCACATCAAGTTCGCATGGTCATCTCCTGTGGGCAGCTTCTGCATTATTGTTTGTTTTGTCCTCATTGTTTAAAGTTCTTTCATATAAATTCCAAATTCCAACTGGAAAAAGCGGTGGACGCCAACCATTTCCTCGGCGTAATCTTCTATCTCCATAGTTATCCTCGAACCACTCCAGCAGCGGTTGCAATTCATCTGGAATCGCATCAGTCAGATGTTCAATAACTTCATGAATGTTTTCAATGTGAATAAATGCAAGACCAATTATCATTTTAGCTCTGAAAGAAAACTCTGACTCAATGTTATACTTACTCAAGTCTCTTTTTAACATTTTTACTCAAGGGAATAAACATTATTTTTATTTTTATTGCTTTGATTAATGCTTTTATCTAATCCTGAAAAGGAATAAATATGAGCTGCGCTGAAATAGTTCTACGCCTAAATGGGTCTGCGGCAAAATGAGCTGCACCAAACAGGCCGCACCAAACAGAATGAAGTACTCAGTAAATTACACAGCGCAGGGGAACGCCATATCACCATACCAGGCTGTTATGCAGAAGCAGGGGCGCCTTGGGTAGCTGTCAGGAAATGCAGAGTATAGATCATTTTGTGTTTGGAAAGCTGTAACGAGTGGAATTCTTCAGGGATCTGGAATTCTTCAGAGGTCATCAACAATTTACAATCTATACTACTGAACCGGATGAAGGAGATGGAGCTCAGTTTGCTCATGCACCAGGATAGTCATTCAATAAGATGTCAAATGAGGGCAGAGCGTCTGCAATGGGATACAGACAGGGGGAGGGCAGAGCGTCTGCAATGGGATACAAACAGTGGAGGGAAGACTGTCTGCAGTGGGATACAGACGGGGGAGGGAAAAGCGCCTGCAATGAGATACAGACAGCGGAGGGCAGAGCGACGGCAGTGCGTCTACATTGGAATACAGACAGGGGAAGGGCAGTGTGTTTGCAATGGGAGACAGACTGGGGGAGGGAAGAGCGTCTGCAATGGGATACAGACAGGGGAGGGCAGAGCATCTGCAATGGGATACTGATAGGTGAGGGCAGAGCGTCTGCATTGGGATACAGATGGGGTGGCATAGCGTCTGCAGTGGGATACAGACGGGGAGGGCAGAGCATCTGCATTGGGATCCAGAAAGGGGAAGGGCAGAGTGTCTGCAATGGGATACAGCTAGGGGAAGGCAAAGTGTCTGCAATGGGATACAGACAGGGGGAGGGCAGAGCGTCTGCAATGGGATACTGATGGGTGAGTGCAGAGCATCTGCTATTGGATACAGACGGGGAGGCAGAGCATCAGCAATGGGATACAGACGGAGGAGGGCAGTGCTTCTGCAATGGGACAGAGACGGAGGAAGGCAGAGCGTCTGCAATGGGATACAGACAGTGGGAGTGCAGAACGTCTGCAATGGGACACAGACAGGGGAGGGCACAGCAACAAGCAATGGCATACAGACAGAGGATGGCTGTGAGCAAAGCTTCAACAGAAAAAAAAAAACAGTACAATATATATGTGAAGGAAATTTTCTTTTTTGGGGAAAAGACAAAACAGCAGAAATTTATTTAAATGCAAGGAGAATGCAGAACTCAGTGTTACAGAGGGATTTGTGTGTCTTAGTACATGAATCACATCAAATTAACCTAAAATGTAGCAAGTGATTTGGAAGGTAAATATCGTGATCCTGTTTCGTGCAAGGGATGTTGGGTATGATCTTAGCGATGTTTTCTGCATCAGTACAGGGCATTGCTGAGATTACATCTGTTGAATTACGTGTAGTTATAACTGCCTAAACCGAAAAATAAAACAAAATTGCTTTCGAAACGTCTCAAAGATGTTTCTCTTTACGCATTCTTGGGATGAAGGCATTACGTTGTGAAGAATTAACAGTTCGGCCTGAGAATGAGGGATGTTTTATTGACCATATAAGATCTTGAGAAGAGTGTAGATGGTGAATAACGGATGGATATTTCTTCTTGAATGGGAGAATAAAACTGGAGAAATACTTTAAGAATAAGTCAGGTTCAAAGGAAAGTCATTGGACCGAAAAATTGAACTCTGAATTCTGTTCCTACATGCTGACAGACAAGCTGAGCTTTTCCAGAAATTACTGAATATGTTTAAGAATATTCATTTTAACACAGATATTGTGAAGACATGAAACGCTTATTTTTACATTATGCAAGCACATATTAACACATCTTCAAAACAGGTTGGACCATTTATTGTTAATGAATTGATTCTGCAATAACACACTGACCTGGAGTCGAGAATGTGATGGAGTCATATAGTTCGGACAATGTTCAAGAAGAGCTCACAGAGTCCAGTGTGGTACTGATAACGTTACTGATTTAACTTACAGATGGAAAATGTAGCCTATCTGTGGAGAAACATTCTATTGCTCCATTTCTGTTTCCCTGTCGCTCATCACAGCAATGTGTGGGAGTGAAAAAAAAAATCCAGTCATCTTTGCCACTAATGGAGGATTCCTGATGAGGAATCACTGGAATCTCCCCATTGCCTGAAGCAAGACAATTCAGCCAAATTCAACTGTTTAAGGAAGAAATCCCATTGACAGAAGGTTGTGCAAGCAGAATGACTACAGAAGTAATTATCTGACTCGATAGTGAGGGGCACAGACAGGAGATTCTGTGGCTGCAAATGGGAATCCGGAATGGTGTGTAGCCTCCCACATGCCAGGGTCCAGGATGCCTCAGAACGTTCTCACCGTGGGTGGGAATGGGGGAGGGTGGGTGGGGGAGGTGGTGGTGGGGGGAAGCAACCAAAAGTCATTGTGCACATTGGTACAAAGGACAGAGTGACACAGATAGAAATAGTGATGACATCCTGCAGAGTGATTGTAGAGAGCTAGGGAAAAGGATAAAAGACAGGACCATGACAGTGGTAATATCCAGTTTTCTTCCAATGCTCCATGCTAATGAGGGTAAGAACTGGAGGATATGGCAGATGAACGGGTGGCTCAAGAATTGGTGCAGGGGGCAGAGATTTTTGAATTACTGGGATGTTTTGTGGGGCAAGGTGACGTGTTCAGGATGGACGGGTTGTACCTTAACTGGAAGGGGACCAATATCCTGGCAGGCAGGTTTGAAACTGCTGCAAGGGATGGTTTCAACTAGATTGGCTGGGGTTGGGGAGGTGTGGGATCTTCAACAGCAGGGAGGCAAGTGCGAGGCTGGAAGGAGATACAGTAATCAGAAACAGTAAAATGAAGAGACAGGTCAGGCTCGACAACGACAGGGAGCAAGGAATTCCTGTTGGATTAAATTGCAACTGTTTCAATGCAAGATGGCTGAGTGGTAAGGCTAATAAACTCAGAACATGGATCGGTACGTGGGACTGGGATATTATAGCCATTACATATGCATGGCTAAGGGAGGAACAGCACTGGCAGCTTAATGTACCAGGGTACAGGTACTTTATGCGGGATAGAGTGGTGGAAAGAGGGGATGGGGAGTTTATTTTTGATTAAGGCGAGTATCACAGCAGTAATCAGAGATAAAATAACTGATGGATCATCCTGTGAGCACTTGTCTGGGGAGCTAAGAAATAAGAAGACAATGGTGATAGTATTTGGATTGTACTATAGGCCCCCAAATAGTAAACGAGGAATTAGGGGAACAAAAATATGTAGACAGACTGGGGAGACATGCAGGGTCAATAGGATTGCATTAGTAGATTTTAATTTTCCTAACATAGACTGGGAAGACATAGAATTAAGGACGGAGATGGGGTGTATCTAATAAGTGTGTTCAGAATAGTTTCCTCAAGCAGTAAGTAAAGGGTGCAACTCGGGAAGGGACGAAACTTGACCTACCCTAAGATCTAGGGCAGGACAGGTGACGGAGGTGACGGGGGTGGGGGAGCACTCTGGGACCAGCGACCATAGTTCTATTAATTTTTAAATAGTTATGGAGAAGGACAAAACTGCTCCACATTTTCAAGTTCAAAATTGGGGCAAGGCGAACTTTGATGGAATTAGACAGGAGCTTGTAGGGGTTGGTTGGAAGAGTTTGTTTGCAGGCGATGGTACCTCCTGCAAGTGGGAGGACTTTAAAAGTGAAATGTGTACAGTTCAAGGTCTATATGTTCCTGTGAGGGTAAAAGGCAAGGTTGTTAGGAAGAGGGAACCTCGGATGTCAGGAGATATTGAGGCTTTGACCAGCAAAAAGGAGGCGTGGCTCAGGTCCAGGCAGCTGGGATCAGACTTGGGAGGTTAACAAAGGTTGTGGTGTTATCTTGGGGTGAGTCAATATCACAGGAGAAGACGTGTTGGATGCATTAGAATGTATGAAGGTGGATAAATCTCCTGGTCCTAAACAGATGCATCCATGAACACTGCAAGACGCTACAAAACACACTATGGGGACCTTGGGTGATATTTTTGCATCATTGTTAGCTACAGTTTAGGTTCCAGAATATTGGAGAGTAGAAAATGTTGTGCCATTATTCAGGAAGGGAAGCAAAGAAAACTCTGGGATCTATAGACCAGGAAACCTAACATCTGTGGTTGGTAGGTTACTTGAGAAGACTCTGAGGGATGAGATATACATCAATTTGGAAAGATAAGGTTTTTTTAGAAATAGTTTTTTTGACAGATTCCCTACAGTATGGAAGCAGGCCATTTGGCCCATCAAGACCACACCGCCCCTCCAATCAGTAACCCACCCAGTCCGATTCCCGTACCCTGTATTTACTCCTGACGAATGCACATAACACTATGGCTAATTTAACATGGCCAATTCACCTGACTATACATCTTTGGATTGTGGAAGGAAAATGGAGCACCCAGAGGAAACACACAAACACAGTGAGAAGGTACAAACTCCACACAGAGAGCCACCTGAAGCTGGAACCAAACTCGGATCCTTGGCACTATGAGGCAGCAGTACTAGCCACTGAACCACCATGCCACCCTTGCTTTTTTCAACACAGTTCAATGACACAGGTACAAAATCTGTTCTGCCCTTCACCCATGATGCACATTCCAATATCACATACCGTGGATAATTTATTCTCCACTGAAAATGTCATCTTGTTATTATTTATTAGTTTGTTATTATTCATTTTAATGATTATTATTAATAGTTGTTTTTAGACTGGAAAGTTTGAATGGCTTTGTGAGTGGGAGATCATGCCTCTCAAATTTGTTTGAGTTCATTGATGAAATGACCAGTAATGTTGATGAGGATAGGGCGATGGACATAGCCTGTAAGGTTTTCAGTAAGGCCTTTGGCAAGGTTACCATTGATAGGCTGGTCTGGAAGGTGAGAATCGCATGGAATCCAGTGGGATCTGGCGAATTGGACACACAATTGGCTTCATGGTAGTAAGCAGAGGGTAATAGTGGAAGGATGCTCTCGGACTCGAGGCCTGTGACACATGAAGTGCCTCAGGGGTCGCTGCTGGGCTCATTGCTGTTTGTTATCTGTATCAATGATATTCTTGCGAATGTGCAATGCATGATTAGGAAACTTGAAGATGACACTAAAATAGGAGATATCGTGGACAGTGAGGAAGTATATCAGAAATTGCAGCAGGACCTTGATCAAACTGGAGAAGTGGGCCGAGGAATATTTTGGCAACGTTAGATCAAGGTAGGAGTTTCATGGCGATTGGTAGGTCTTTACGGAGTGTAGTTGAGTCGAGGGACCATGGAGTTTAGGTCCACCATTCTCTGAAAATGGGGTCACAGTTAGACATGGTAGTGAAGAAGGCTTTTGCCACACTAGCATGCATCGGTCAGGACATGGAGGAGAGCAGTTGGGAAGTCATGTTGCAGTTATACAGGATGTTGGTGAGGCTGCACTTGTCGTTCAGTTTTAGTCAAATGGCGATCGGCAGGATGTTTTTAATTTGAAATGTGTGCAGACGGAATTTACAAAAAGGTTGCCAGGACTCAACAGTATGAATTATAGGGAGAGGTTGGACAAGCGAGGACGTTTTTCTTGACAGAATAGAAGACTGAGAGGGATCGTATAGAAGTTAACATGGAATAGGTGAATGGATGCAGTGTTTTTTTTTTCCTAGAGTTGGGGAATCGAGGAGGAGAGGGCATCATTTTAAGGTGAGAGAGGAATGAATAAACGGGAAACTGATGGAAACTGTTTTACACAGAGAGTGATACACAAAACGAATGAGCTGCCAACGGAAGTGGTTGAAGCATTTGTATTAACAATATTTAAACGGCATTTGGGCAAGTACATGGACAGGAAAGGATGAGAATGCTATGGACCAAGTGCTGGGAAATGAGGTTAATGTGGTTGGATATTTGGATCAGCATAGACGAGTTTGGGCCAAAGGGCCTCTCTGCTTCTCTCCTTGCTGTAGGACTTGATGACTCTACAAATAGAATAGCATTTGGGTCAAGCTCTCATTTATTCTTTGGTCATGAGTTCGAATTATATTTGGACAATGTTCTGTCAAGTTAACTTTGCACATATTTTGTTTTTCAGTTTGTTATCGACAATACGTGTGTGTGTGCGTGTGTGTGTGGTGTCTGTGTGTGTTTCTGTGTCTGTGCCTGTGTGTGTGTCTGTGTGTCTGTTTGTCTGTGTGTGTCTGTGTGTGTTTCTGTGTCTGTGTGTGTCTGTGCTGTGTGTGTCTGTGTGTGTCTCTGTGTGTTTATCAGTATTTTTTCAAGGAAAATATCAATGTACGTATTTGCAATATCCTCTCGTCATTCCTCTTTCCATCATAGTTTGAGCAATTTTGTTTTGGTCATAAACATTTTGTTTTAGCAGATTAAAGAAATCTGCCTGACTTGTTCCTAACACTGACCCTGACATACTCTGAGAACTATATCATTTGCCATATCACCAACATAGTTATAATTATTTTTAAATACGTGAAAGGGTGCAGAAAAGATTTACAAGGATTTTCTGGAACCTGACAGTTTGAGCTACAGGAAGATGATGAACAGGTTGAGGCTTTTTCTCTGGACTGTCAGAGGCTGAATGGTGACATGACAGAGGTTTAAAAAAGTCCTGAGGGGCATGGATAGTCTGAATGGGCAAGATCTTTTCCCAGTGTAGGGGCGTCCAGAACTATACTGCATAGAGTGAAGGTGAGAGGGCAAAGATTTAGAAGGGACCTGAGGGAAAATTTTTCATACAAAGGTTGGTGGGTGTACTGTCAGAGGAAGTGGTGAAAGCGGGTACAATTACACCTTTAAAATGTAATTGGATAGGTACATAAATAGGAATGTATCGTGTGTTGTGGGCCAAATGCTGACAAGTGGGACTAGATCTGATTAAGATGCCTGATTGGCGTAGACAATTTGGACAAAAGGAGCTGTTTCCACGCTATATGACTCACTTATTGTCACAACGGGATGAGGGAAAATTCTAAAAGGGCCATTCGAATGGTAACTCTCTTCCCCAGAAGTTTGTGGTGCCTCTCTGATTACAAGTATTCACAGCTGAGTTAGTTAAAGATTTGACAGAGAATTGAGTCACGGATAATGGGACATAGGCAGGAAAATGAGGCTGAGACCACAATCTGATCAGCGACAATCTTAATGCCTGGTGGAGAAGGCTCAAATTCTCTAATGACCCACTCCTGCTCCTCAGTCCCATGTTTCTGTGTTCCATTCCACCTCTCTAACCTGCTAGACAGGAGCAGTTAGAGTCCACTTACTTTTATAGCATGGTGCACAGAAATAGAGGAAACAATTCGGTCCCTCGAGACTGTCCCACTCGGTTTGGGAGATTTGGAAAATGTAATTGGAAGACCCAGGCTGGATATGGAAGAGGTTGCTCATTTCTCTTTACAAAGCTCCCCCTCTCTGGATCTTGTACTTCATTTGTTGATTATGTTGTAGACCCAGATTCACTGTGAATACAGCCCCCAAATCTCACCCAGTGATGGCTTACAAAATCCACGGGTCTCCCGGATTGCAAGATTCCATAAAAGACCTTCCAGGAAAATAAAACTAACTAACTTTCCAATAACAGAATGGGAGAACATCAGAAACAGGGGCAGGTCATTCCCATCCCAAGCCTGCCTTACCTTCACTAAGATCAAAGCTGACCTGCTCCAAGTCTCAAATCTTCTTTAATGTCCAAGTCTTCTGAGCACTTCCATAGAACACAGAACAAAGAACAGGACTGATTTGGAGATGCCGGTGTTGGACTGGGGTGTACAAAGTTAAAAATCACATAGCACCAAGTTATAGTCCTAACACGTTTAATTGGAAGCACACTACCTTTCGGAGCGTCACTCCTTCATCAGGTGATATTGGAGGGCTCCATCCTAACACAGAATTTATAGCAGAAATTTGCAGTGTGATGTAACTGAAATTATAAGTTGAAAAAATGATTATTCAGCCTTTCATCTGTTAGAATACCATGATAGTTTCACTGCTTTCATATGCAAATCACAAAACATTTTTTTAAAAGTTGCATTCACAGGTTAGCTGTAAATAACGGTGGTTGCTAGACAATATGGTGAAGGTGTTGCCCCTGTGTTCTCTGTCTATGCTATAATGCTTAGATTGATTCTAATCTAAAAAGTGAGATAACGCAGTTTTACATGAATTCATGCAGTGTTTGAGCTCAGAGTTCTACATGAAGGCATGCAATTAGGACCTTCAGCCCTCGACATTGTGCCAT
>NW_025207171.1:5718-12633 GCF_004010195.1 Chiloscyllium plagiosum | reverse complement strand
CAGACCATCTTTAATCCTACTTGTCAATACTTCGAATCCTATTTTACTTTGTCCCTCCTTTTCACGCTGTGACTACATTGATGTCACTCTGAAACTTTACTTATTTCATCCTGCAGTAAAACTCATTTTGAACATAATTAAATGCATCCTAAATCTAGCAAACAAATATATGTTCTATCTTTAAAATGAAATCGATGAGATGGTCACATTGTTGATGCAAATCTCCAATACATCTACTTATTCACTGTGATAGAAATGAATGCTCTACATTTTGCTCCAGACTTTGCTCCACATTTCCTCTCAGTCAAATATCAACGTATGTAGATTTAACACGACTTTCTGAATTAGAAGCTGGAGTTCAGGTTATTCTGTGGAAATGGTGTCTTTATTAGTTTGGACTGAATCTGTAAAATATATTGTCTTGGAGCTGCCTAACTTTGGTTGAGAAATACTTCAAAACTCTGTTTAACTGGTACCTCCTCGCTTGTGTGTATATTATTAATTTCAATATATAATTGGAACAATTAAATGGTGGTAAAATATCTCAAATTGAGTTAATTCTAAATGTTGATGACAGGATCAGAAATAGAATAGAATAGAATTCCGACAGTGTGGCAACAGGCTATTCTGCACGACAGGTCCAAACCAACCTTCTAAGGAGTAACCTGCCCCCCTACGCTGTTACTCAACTTTTCTGACTGAAGAATGTTCACCTTACCTACACATCCCAGAATATTATGTGTAATTTAGCAACGTCAATACATCTAACCTTCGCATCACTATATTGTGAAAGGAAACTCGAGCACCAGGAGTTTACCAATGCAACCACAGAGAGAATCTGCAAAATCCACACAGAGAGTCACCGAGCCTGGAATCGAACACAGGCCCCCGGTGCCGGGAGGCAGCAGTTGGAAACGCTGCAACAACATGCCGCACCAAATAGTTGATATTTTCAGAGAAAGGCGTGTTTATTTCAAAGTGTAGTTGTTTAATTGTCTGGCTTAAAGGGACAGTCGCAGTGGAGGAAATGCATGTTTGTTTTTGTAGGGATATCCAAAGATATTTCCATCCATTATAAGTCTAGTTGGAGTATTTTGGCATTTACGATAAAACAACATCTTTATATGGAAGAATAAAACAGAATATCTCGATGCAATTTGTACACATAACATGATTGCAAATTAGATCAGTCGTTAACGAGGCAGCAGAGGGAATGCGACTGTGGTGCCAAGGATGTAGATTAATAAGATCAGTTCTGTGCTTATGTAGTTCTTTAGAAAACTTGAGATATCAAGAACAGACTGATGTTGCGAAATTCTATCCTTTTGTCTTCATAAACAAATATGACTCCAATGCACATGTGTGGACTTGGGGTGTGGGGGTAGGAAGGGTGTGATTGCTCTGTGAATTTAAATTATCCAAGATCCTTTTGTCAAATTTTTGTTTTCCAGATCAACATTAATGAATTCACGAGAGAGGACGAGGATCACATTCTGAAGGACAATGTTCAGAATAGTCTGTGGACGTGGGCATGCAAGGTCAGATAAGTTTAATGATCCAACCCTCTCCCCAGTCCCTGCCCCATCCTCTTATTTATCTCTAAACGCCCTTCTTATTCCCTCTATATTCCTTATGAAGGGCTTATGCCCGAAACGTCGACTCTCCGGCACCTCGGAAGCTGCCTGACCTCCTGCCTTTTTAGTGCTACTCTTTTCGACATTGACTCAGCAGCGTTTCCCGGACCCACTTTCCCTCACCCTAAGTCCTGCCGCTGTTACAATTGAGCTGTGATATGTCTTTGGTGCTGTTTATATGGAGGAACACTCATTTAACTCGAGAAGAATGAAAGTATCTGCAATTTCATACTCGTGCCTTGGAGGGTGACCAACGAGTGGAAAGTATTTGCATGTATTGTTCGAGTCCTTTACGGTGTTTTCAGCTTAAGACTGCAGTCAAAGTATGTTTTCTTTGAACCCAATTACAAGCCATGAAAATTGGAGGACAAGCTAATGTTTATTGAACATCCCTAATTACCACAGTGCTGAGAAGAGTCAAAGGCATTGCTGTGGGTCTGGAGTCTTATGACGATTTTCCAGGGTTCGAGAGTGTGGTTTTGGAAAAGCACAGCAGGTCATGCAGCATCCGAGGAACAGGAGTATCGATGTTTCGGACATAAGCCCTTCAACAGGACGATTACATTTTGATATCTTGCCCTCTTTTACCTTCTCTAAATACAGCACTTTGCTTTTATCTCACTTAATCTCAATACAATCAATTTTGTAAATTAATCATATATTCCTTCCCACTTCCCTATTTGGTCCATGTCCCGTTTGGATTCTGAGCTAACCTTGTTAACTGTTCACTTTATCGCAATTTTACTGTCATTTGCAAACATACTAAACAACCATTCCATATTATATTGTTTCAGTCATTCACAAGATGTGGGCATCGCTGGATAAGCCAGCATTTATTGCGCACGTCGAGGACAGAAAATGCACGTAAAAGTCAAGAATATTTCTATGTACCTGGCGTCACATGTACATCTTTCCAAGTAAGGACGGCAGTTCCCTTCCGCAAAAAGTCAGTTGTGAACCAAATGTTCGTTATTCAGTAAGCGATAATGGATGGTTCGTTATCATCAACTCTTTTTTTCCGATTTAAAAAAAATCAACTTCTATTTTCAGAGAGCAGTATTTGAACTAGGGTCCCCAGAACGTTAGTTATGTGTCTGGACGAGGAGGGCAGCGTTCGTACACCTATGGCACCGCCTCCCCGAGTGGATGATCCGCATGATGAAGCAAGTTTCCCATATCTCATCTCCATTACCCGATGAATCTGATCTCCCACCTTCAGTAATCTTATGGTCCCAAAGTGCAAGGACAGTTGGAGCTGCCTAGCGTCCAACGTTTCACTGAGTACTCCCTTATCTCGCTCAGTCTTGAAAAACTCAAGTTCAACAGAATCAATTTCCATCTGCAACTGGTCTGCCCAATCCACTAACGTCCTTCTAAAGCATTAGACCGCTGGCATACTGTCAACCACTTGGCAGATTTGGCGCCATCTGGAAAACTTACTTGTCATCCCTCAGGTTTTCGTCGACATTCTTCACATGTCATCGCAAACAAGGAAGGAGGCCAGTGTGTATTCCTGCATTCCAGTCATACACAAATTCCACCACTACCTTCATGATGCTGAGAATCTTTTGTCTCTAACTTGACGAGATTTCCCCCGATCTGACACATCTTCTTTCCATTATTTATCAAGCACAGAGGATCAGGATAGTGCATGTGCATAGTTCCTTCAAGAAGGCAGGGCAGACAGACGAGGTGGCTAAGAAGTCAGAAGTAACAGCTGCCTTTACCAGGCGATCTTGTCTCAGCATGGTTTGACTTACAACTGGAGAGATCTACCAGGAAGTTGTCCTCTCTGAAAACATCTGCAAAGATGCTGTCCTTCGTGATTGTAGTGGTCTTGGGATTGGATGATGCTGTCTTAGGAGACTGTGCAATTTCTGTAGTGTGTCTGGTAGATGGTACACACAGGTGTAATACTGCATCGTGGCCGATGGACTGAGCGAGGGGGATAGTGGTCAGTATTATGTGTCAGGGACTGGCGTGTTGCTGACCTGTCAAATTTCTTAATTGATGTTAGATGAGCACACAATTAGGCTTATGGAGACTATTCCTTCACAGTCCTGAATAATGTCTCATCGTTGGTGGCACAGGTTTTGGGAAGGGGTTTGTAGGCAAGAGTTGTAGTGCTCTACCCAGGATTTGCAGCTTCTTACATCTATAAGAATAGTCACTTTCAATTTCCGCTTCGTTTGGGGATTTGCAGAACCTTATCTGGGGCAGTGCTGGAGACTGTGCATATTTCTCGTCTCCAAAGTGCAGGTTAGATTTGATTCCACTGGAGAGATGGTGAAACGAAGATTCA
Source organism: Chiloscyllium plagiosum (assembly GCF_004010195.1). Lineage (NCBI taxonomy): Eukaryota > Metazoa > Chordata > Chondrichthyes > Orectolobiformes > Hemiscylliidae > Chiloscyllium > Chiloscyllium plagiosum. The sequence goes on along the minus strand of NW_025207171.1, from coordinate 8,697 downwards.
GCAGGATGTTACCCGGGATGGAGCAGGTTAGCTATGAAGAGAGGATGGATAGTTTCGTTGAATAATTTGGAGCAGTGAAGGTTCAAATTGGATCAGACACATGTGTGGACGATTTTGACAGGCGTGAATAAGCTGAATAAAAGAATCCTCTTCCGCTCAGCTGCAGTGTGAAAGCACGGGGCCATCATATTATGGTGAAAGGCATGAGAGGTTTCGAGAAGGTATGAGGATATCTCTTTCAACTGCCTGTGAGGGTAGTTGAGGCTGAATAACTCAATCTTTAAAGGTGCTCTAAGCTACACTTGAAATGTCATAGCATTAGAAGCCACTAACCTCGTGAGGCAAAGTGTGACGAGAATAGATTGATAGTCGGTGTTTCTTTTAGTTGATGTCGACTCAGTGAGACAAGGACCTTTTTTGTACTGTCTGATTCTGTGATTCTATGAGACAAGCCGGTGGAAGCAGAAACCCTCAGGACAGTTCAAAATGTTTTAGGCAGGTAATTGTTATGCCAAGTCATAGAAGGTTTAATTTAAACGCGATCAGCGAATGGTGAGGTATGGGACGCGAACATTTAGATGCTTTGTTTCCTGACAGCGCAGACATAATGGGCTGAAAGATTTGTTTATTTGCCACATGCCTCTATGCCGCGGAGACATGAATAAAAGTCGGTCTTGCACATGGAGTTAAAAAAAGACTGTAGAGACTCCAGTCACCCCAGTCCACAAGGTTTACGGAGATGGTTGTTTTGTTAGTCAGGGCGTGCGGTTGTGCAATCTCTCTTATACAATTTGAACACCTTTCCTTGTGGGAGGCACAGGGTAACTGTTATTCAAATTCCATTTTTTTTCCAAATTACGGTTTAAAAACCGCAGTAAAAGCCGCTCTTGAGGGAAAATCAATCGAGCTTTCCTCACGGCGTTTGTCAAATCATTGGAGACAACAACACATATTGCAGAACTCCATTGTTAAATACCAATACGCCCCCATCTACCACGACAGCTTTTCAGCCGCACATCACATTGTCGCCTATGACCTGTCAAAACTTATTTTCTAGAGTGTGTCTGGTGATGAATCTACAAGCAGCCTTCGACTTGAAGTTACCTGCAGTCTTCAGCATTCAACATTGAGTTCCCTTATTGCACAGCACTAACGCCTGCTTACTTTTGGATTAGCAAAAATGTATCTCTCTTAGATTTAAAATCAACAACTAATTCAATATAGAATGCCTTTTGTGGAAGACATTTTGAAATATCTACCACCCACCGGTTGTGTGTAGATTTATTTTTTAATATCAATTCTGAACACTGCGGCCATAATTTTTAGTCTGAGCCTGCTCATTCTAGAATAAAATAATTTATCTTCACCTCATCATCAAAACTCGACCTACTCTTGTGAAATTGGGCAAAACTGGTGATGGAGATGATAGCGGCAGAGCAGGATTAAACCAGTGGCCAGAGGTCTATTAACTTTAATACAGTACTGGATTGGAGCAAGGCGAATTTTGATGGAAGTATATCAGGAATTGTAGAGCTTATTTGGAACAGCTTGTTTGCAAGTAAAGGCCTTTGATAAGTTTCCACATGGGAGGCTGCTCTGGAAAGTAAGATTACATAGATCCAGGGTGATGTAGCAAACTCAGTGCATTTTAGCTTCATGGTCGGAAGAAGCGTTTAAGAGGGGAAGGATGCTTGTTGGACGGGAGGCCTGTGACTCGGCTCATTCCTATTTGTTACTTATGTCAATGAGTTGAATGATAATATACAAGGCATGATTAGTAATTTTGTAGATGATGCTAAAATATAAGGAATCCTTCACATTGACAAGGTTATCAAAATTTGCAGCAGAAACATGCCTGCTTGGGAAGTGTGCCGAGGAAAGACAAATTGGAGTGTAAAATAGATAAGTGTGAGGTCTTGCATTTTGCAAACTCAAATCAAGGTAGGACTTTCATGGTAAATTCTAGGGCCGTTCAGAGTGTAGTGGAACAGAGGGACCTTGTAGATCAGGTGTACAGTTCTCTGCAAGTGGAGTCACAGGTAGACAGGACAGTGAAGAAAGTTTTTGGCAACTTCATCGTTTAAGCCTTTGAGTATAGACGTTGCAAAGTTAGATTGCAGTAGTACACGACTTTGGTGAGGCTGCACTTGGTGTATAGTGTTCAATTTCGGCCAAATTGTTAAAGGAAAGACTGGAAAGAGTGCAAATGAAATATACAAGGATGTCTCCAGGACTCAGCCGTCTGCGTTATAGGCAAAGTTTGGAAACACATGGACTCCTGTGCTTAGAGTTTCGGAGAATAAGAGAGGAACTCAAAGAAGTGTATAAGATAATGAGTATGGATGCACTCATTTTTTTTCCCAGGATTATGGAATCAAGGAATATAGGGCATCAGTTTAAGGTTCGAGAAAAATAATAAAAGGGAACATGAGGGGCAGCGATTTTGCTCAGAGGGTGGTACACATATGGAATGATCTGCCAGAGGAAGTATTTGATGCGAGTACATTAAGAACATTTAAAAGGTATTCGTGCCTCTATATGGAGAGAAAAGATTTAGAAGGAGAGCCTTTCGACACAAGTAATCAGTCATGAACCGTCAATAAATAATTCGAACAATGAAAACACTAAGTCACTGATAAATTGCCCGCACCACACACATATAGGCACGGTTAAAACTATTGATTTCATAGGCGGAGAGCAGGATCGAAAAGTAATCAACTGACCCCGCTCTGCAAGCATTACTGGAAAGATCATCTTGAGTATAGACGTCTGGATGTGTTTGGTCTGCTTATCCTGGTTTGTTCTTGAGGAATTTGCGCACTGTATTTTTTGAGTATCTGTTCTTCTTGAATACGTTGTATCGGTGGTTCTCCTCTGTATAGGCGATCCTACGTAGGACAAACAGGAAGTAAGTTAACCCCAGGATACACCAACACCAGCTAGCGACAAAAGGAGATGACCCACTCTCCCTCGTAGCCC
>NW_025207171.1:0-2226 GCF_004010195.1 Chiloscyllium plagiosum | reverse complement strand
ACAGAACAGTGTTGACGAGACCTAATCAAACTGTTCATTTCCAGATGGTTATAAATTCTATCGCTAATAACCTTTTCCAACATCTTACCCTTAACGGAAGTAATGCTCACTGGCATATATTACCAAGGTTGTCCCGAGTCCCCTTCTTAAACAAGAGAATGACATTTACCAACCTCCAGCCTTCTGGCACTAATCCTGTCTACAATCATGACATAAGTATAGAAGCCAACGTCTCTGCAGTCTCATCCCTGGTTTGCAAGAGAATCTGTGGATAAATCACATTCAACACAGGGGCTTACTTATTTTCAAATTGCGAAAAACCCATTTTTGTCAACCTCAGTCCCATACAATATTGGAGCCTGTAACTCCGTATTCTCAATAACATTGCCCTTTTACAATGTGAATACTGAGAAAAGTATTTATAACATGCTTCCCTTATTCCTCAGATTCCCCAGTCAAATTTCCACTATTGTCTTCGATTGGCCTGAACCTTACCCTCGTCATTCTTTTATTCCTGATATACTTGTGGATGCCTTGTGGCTTTCCTTGATCCTATCCGCCAACAGCCTCTTTTGTCCCCTTCTAGTACTTCTTGCTCTTCTCTCTTTAGATCTGTTCTGGCTAACTTCTAACTCTCTAGCTCACTATCCACCGTGACAACATATTACTCTCGCTCCTGTTGAGAATGGTCTTTGATATCCTTTCTATCTCGCTGGAGCAATTCGGTTTGATATCCTTTCTATCTCGCTGGAGCAATTCGGAGGCCTATAGAACCCTGCCAACAAATGACCCCTCCTTTCTTGTTTCTAATGTCATCCCAAATTATTTCAGTCATTGAGTCCCCAACCGATCTCTCAGCTGCTGCCGTGCTTTCCCTGATTAAAAATGCCACACATCTCTGTTCTTTCTGACACTTCTAAATCCCGGAGTCTAAAACAATTATTCCTGCCCCTCCTCGAATCATGTTTCTGAAATGATCACCAGATTGAAAGTTCAGGGACCAACCCATGCTGTGAGGTCACCCACCTTATTCCGGAGCAAGAGTGAGGTTTTGCACATCGGTTAAAAAAAGAATTCAGGGACGGATTATTTTCTAATCGGTAAGAAAATTCGGAAAGCCAAAGTACAAATCGATCTGGGAGTGCTACTCTTGGTTTCTCTAAAGGTTGACTTGCAGGTTGAGTCCGTGGTTAAGAAAGCTAATGTAATGTTGTCATTCATCTGAAGAGAGTTGGACTGTATAAGGAGGGATGTGCTACTAAGAATTTATAAAGCTCTAGTTAGGACACATTTAGAATTGTGCATCCAGTTTTGGGCCCACACCTCAGGAAGGAGGGACTGGCACTGGAGCATGTCCAGCAGAGTTTCACACGGATGATCCGTGAATGGCAGGCCGTACATATGATGATGTCTGAGGATCCTGGGAATGTATTCATTGGAGTTTAGAATGTTGAGGCGTGATCTAATAGAAACCTACAAAATAATGCATGGTTTAGAAAGGGTGGAAGCTGGTAATTTGTTTGTCAGGCGGGAATACTAGGCACAGTGGGCACAGCCTGAGGATTAAAGAGCTTCAATTTAAAACGGAGATGAAGAGACATTTCGTCAGCCAGAGAGTGGCGGACCTGTGAAATTCATTTCCACGGAGCACAGTGGAGACCCGGATATTAAATGTCTTCAGGGTAGAATTTGATATATTCTTAATCTTGCAAGGAATTAAGGGATTGGCGAGAGTGCGGGTAACTGGCGTTGAAATGCCCATCAGCCATGGCTGAATGGTGTAGTGTACTGAATGGGTCGAATAACCTTACTTTCATCCCTATGTCTTATGGACTTATGAATGCTCCTGCCATTGAATTACACACGTTTCAAACCAACTTGCGGGTTGCCTGTAACCTCTCACAACCTTGTAAATCTATCCCAGACCTCACTACCCTCAACCTCCTGTCTGCTGCAACAACAATTGAAGTTCCCATCCGACTTTTGCATTGGATTATATTCCCCCCGCCAGCCCCCAGGGAGCAGAAGCAATTTTCTCACCCAACATATTGATACCACTCTAGTTCAGATGAGACCATCCTGTTTGTAGAAAATCGACCATTCCCAGAAAGAGCTCCAATTATCCAAGAATCCAAAACTCTTCCAGCTGAACCATTCCTGCAGCCACGTGTTCAAATCCATTCTCTCCCAGTCCTTGCTTCGCTAACATGTGCCACGGGCAACAAA
>NW_025207170.1:0-12633 GCF_004010195.1 Chiloscyllium plagiosum | reverse complement strand
ATTCTTCTATGTTCTATGTTCTATGTTCTAACATTATCTAGACTCTGGATTAGCAGTCGGCGACAATACCACCAGGACATCGCGTTCATGTGAGCAATGACTTACTTGTTAAGACATGGATGACTTTTCACCTTTTAACAGTTCTTCCACTCAGGATTATACTTTAATTGAGAGGTTTTTACTACCTTCCTAAGTATTTGCCACTGTTCTTCAACTGTCCTGCCCTTTAAAGTTTTTGCTAAGTTCATTCGAGCCAATCCTTCTTCAGCCCTGTATAATTGTCATTACCCAAAATTAAAGCTCTCGAATGTGACCCTGTCTTCAACTTTAAATCTGAATTTGACGCTTCAGCATGTTGTGGTCACTCTTTCCAAGCGGACCCAGTCATACAATATGATTTATCACTCCCTCCTCATTTCATAATACAAAATTTCATAAAACCAGTTCTGTGGTTGATTCCAGAATACGTTGCTCTACGAAATACTCCCTCATGCATTCTATGTATCGTTCTTTGAGGCTACGCTGGCCAAATTCATTAGCCCAGTCAATATGCATGACAAATTGGCCAAAATTAACCTTGTGTCCTTCTCACAAGGCATTGTTATTCCATGGTTATTCCCATGGCATTTGGTCAGCGAAATAAAGCTAATAATACACACTTATTTGTAACTGGATCAGCCAGATCCACGATAAATTATTTACACAATTCAGCCTGGAATCCGTCTGGATTTGGACTCTGAAGCTGCCTCACCACCTTCTGTACTTCCTAGGTTGTCGGGGGTGAGGGTGGGGGGCACTAATGAGCGACACCTGCTCCGAAATTAGGGCCCGGGAGGGCCAGATTTTTAAACAAAGACTCCATCTTCCTCGTTCTATCCTCAGTGTCCTGCGACTAATACAATTCAAAATAGAACTTCCTAAAGGCTGCATTGGTATTTTTACGATTACAAGTCAGGGTACCACCATTCGCTCTAATAGATATAATGGCTTCGGGAGCTTTTTTTTCTTTCTGGTAAGGTACGCTAGATACCTGCCAGGCTTGTCATTGCAGTCAAACAGTCTCTGCTTTGTGAATAATATCTCTCTCTTTGCTGTTTGAGTAAGTGCGGTTTTCAAGGTTGCCCTAAGGGCTGTGATCCGCTGCAGTTTAGTAATGGAGGTCCTATCAACGAACGCTACCTCCACTGTTTTAAGGCGAGCCCCTGTTGCTCTCCCTTTTGTCTTTTCCATGTCGCAGAATATGAGATAACCATTCCTTGTGTGTATGCCTTAGCATTCCCTCATATCATTGAGCTGTTTCTGGCCGTGCCTAAGTTGATATCACAGAAGGTTTGAAACTCCTGCGAAAAATATTTTAAGATCTTGCAATCCTCAATTTTTAAAAAACAGTCCATACGCCAATGTCGGGGATACATCCCATTATCACTAGCCTCCATTTAGCTTGTGGCATGATAAGAAATATTTATATTACCTATTATGCAAGACAATATCGTGTTCAAAATAGTTGAGGGGACAAAAACATGTTGATTCTGGTATGGCACTTGGGTGGGTTAGAATAGAAAGTAAACAAAGACTCCTCAGGATGGAGACACCTCCACACATCTACCAGCCCCAACTCCCTATGCAGATCATAGATATGCCTGCAGAGCTCCTAGGCATCCTGTCCGTCTCTGGGTCAATGATACAATTAAATGGGAAATTTTAATTGTATGTTGGACCCCGAGAGCCGTCAACTTACAGAACACTTCCATTACAAATCTAAAAGGGTGTGCTGGAGGGGGCAATAAAGATTCAAAATCCCGTATTCCTCTCCACATATTAGGGCTTTAATCAATATGTACGGTCCAGAACCATCTTTTATCCGGCTTAGCATTTGGAAGCGAATATTCTTCCGAATAAGAGTGGCTATTTCCCTACTTTTTGAGCTGACAGATGAAAAAAACACCTGGCCAAACCACCCTGTTGCAGCTTCGAGTGCTCCTTATCAAGTCGATGTGTCTCCGGTAAAAGAGCTACATCAACATTTTCTTTAAGAATCGATAATATATTTTTCCTTTTAGTTGATGAGTCGACATTCCAGGTGCATCACCTAAATGAATGTCAAGCCATGATCTTCCAGGCAATCCCGAGACCACCCAGAAGGAGATCCTTACCCAAAAGACATTGGTTACAGACGAAAAACAAAGCACATATTGAAAAAAGAACACTCTTTAGAACAGTTATAGAGCCGTGGAGATTAGATTACTTACAGTGTGGAAACAGTCCCTTCGGCCCAACAAGTCCACACCGCCCCGCCGAAGCGCAACCCACCCATTCCCCTACATGTATCCCTTACCTAACACTACAGGCAATTTAGCATGGCCAATTCACCTGACCCGCACATCCTTGGACTGTGGGAGAAAACCGGAGCACCCGGAGGAAACCCATGCAGACACGGGGAGAACGTGCAAACTCCACACAGACAGTCGCCTGAGGTGGGAATTGAACCCGGGGCTCTGGCGCGGTGAGGCAGCAGTGCTAACCACTGTGCCGCCCACGGGGATATGTACAGGACGGAAACAGACCCTTCGGTTCAACCCATCTATGACGACCAGATATCCAAATCCAATCTAGTCCCATCTGCCAGCACCTGGCCCATATCCCTCTATCAGGTCACCTCTCAGCCTCCGACGCTCCAGGGAAAACAGCCCCAGCCTGTTCAGCCTCTCCCTTTAGCTCAAATCCTCCAACACTGGCAACATCCTTGGAAATCTTTTCTGAACCCTTTCAAGTTTCACAACATCTTTCTGATAGGAAGGAAACGAGAATTGCACGCAATATTCAAGCAGTGGCCTAACCAATGTCCTATACAGCAACAACATGACCTCCCAACTCCTGTATTCAATACTCTGACCAATAAAAGAAAGCATACCAAACACCTTCTTCACAATCCTCTCCACCTGCGACTCCACTTGCAAGGAGCTACGAACCTGCACTCCAAGGTCTCTTTGTTCAGAAACACTCCCACAGATCTTACCATTAAGTGTATAAGTCCTGGTAAGATTTGCTTTCCCAATCAAGACAATTAAGAATTACTCCTAAATGCAAATAACATAAAGCATATTTAAAAGGTGACTTTCACCCTTGCTAACAGGGGGCACTAATACCTTCCACATAACTCCGCCATAACCTCTCCCAGATAGAGCTCTGCCCTCGGCCCAGGCATTAAAAAATAGAGTAAATAAATTCCAGTATCTGATAAAACAGGAGTTAAAAATGGGCGACGCACCCATCCCCCACACTATCAGCGAGATACACTTAACAAAACAACACAAGATAAAAATAGATAAGATTACAAAATTTCAATCCAAGCAAGTATTAAGCAACTAAATAAGAAAGACAACCCTTACTCAGAGATATTCCCCCAATTATCAAATAGAGCTATAGATAAGAGACCAAAGAAAGAATAAGGAACGAGCCTACACCACCCTCCCCACCCCCAGGGAAAGATGGAGAAAAGAAAGAGGAAGAAAGGAAGAATGAAATAAAGTAGTTATCCATATGGTTGAAGTCCCACAGTCTACTTGAGAGCATCCAGGAATTCTTTTACTTTTAACAGAAACCCAAAGTTATTTACAGATCCTCCATGACTGAAGTGCCATGTTTGCCGAATATCGCTTGGAATATTGAATAATTAAGTCTCTCAGACACTTCTTTGCCTCGTCAAATTCCCTCCTCTTACGGACCACAACTGGAGAAAAGTCCTGAAACAACATTATCTTGGAGCCCTTGCACACCCTGTCATGGGTATCCTTCCCTAAGACCCTGGAGGCCTCCAGCAGCATTTGTTTTTCCCTGTAGTGTTGAAGTCGAACTAGGTCCGGGCGGGGTCGCTGGTCCGACATGGACCTGCGCACAGCAATCCGGTGGGCCTGCTCAACGCGCACCCGACCGAGCTCTGACTCCAATTTCAGCAACTGTGGGAGCCATTGCTCCAGAAAATCCACAAGCTGGCCTTCGTCCTCCCATTTGAGAAGGCCCAGCAACCAAATATTTTTCTGCTGATCTCGATTTTCGAGGTCGTCGATATGTTTATCCAGAGCCTGGACTCACCCCTCCATAGCCCAGACCTGACCCAGGGATGACTCAGCAGAGGTCTCTGAGGCTACGGCCCGTTGCTCTGCCCCTCCAAAATGAGTTTCTCGATTTTTTGGTCATGCTTCTGCAGCATGACCGAGATCGACTCCCACCTGGACTGGGTCTCCTGGATGGATGCATCAATCTTCTTTCGGAGTTTAATGAACTCCCAGATCAGGCTTGCCTCCGTAGGTAAGTTCCCCACGGGCGTCCGCGGACGTACCTGCTGCTGCGGTGGTGGAGGGTGTGGAGGGGTCCCTCCCTGTTGCGAATTATGCGAGCCTTTACCCTTAGTCATTTTAAAAAGCACCAAACTGTTAAAGTTTGATGCAAAATGGCCAATGGATCTGGGCAAAATAGAATTTAAGTAATTTAACAGGTGAGGTGAGAATGGGCACCCCACTTTTCCTGAGTCTTGAGCAGAGTTCTGCAGACTCAGACCTGCTAGATCCCCGCCATCTTGGAATTCCGGCCCTGCCTTTCTATCCCAATAAGCTCTGTGTTCTGCTTTATTTCTGTCCTGCTGCTTTGGTTCTCAGCATTCTGTCTTATGAGATAAAATCTATCCGAGTTGCACTGTCAACCCTCCCTGTCAGACTGTTGGCGTCCTTGCAGTTAAGATGCAACCTGTCCTTTGAGTACTGGTCCCACCTGTCCTGGAAGAGACCTCAATGACCCAAACACCTGAAACCCTCCTCCCGAACCAGCTGTTCATCCACATATTAATCTGTATTATCTTACGCTACCTTGCCTCACTTCCACGTGGCACGGGGTGCAATCCAAATATTATAACACTGGAGATCCTGATTTTCAACTCAAGCCTAGCTCTCTGATCTCTCCTTGCAGGACGTTTTCACTTTTCCAACCTATGTTGTTGGTACCAGTGTGTACCACGACCGCTGGCTGTTCACTCTCCACATTGAGTATCCGCTGAGCATTGTCAGAGACATCCCTCGCCCTGTCATCAAGGAGCCTTCTTATGAAGAAATCATCAAATCATAGATTGCCTATTATGTGAAAACAGGCTGTTTGTCCCAACAAATTCACAACGACCTTTGAACAGATCACATCCAGACCATTCAACTACTGTAATATTCTGCATTTACCCCTGACTAATGCACCTCACCTCCACATCCTTGAACACTACATGCAGAGTAACCCATACAGAGCCCTTCTCCGACCCTATGTTGATTCTGCCTTCTTACCACAGATACTGCTAGAACCAGTGAGAACTTCTAGCATTACCTGTTTTTTTTTCATCAATGATGATTGCATATTGATCAAAACTTATGCAACTCAGACTTTTAAAAAAGCTGAATTTAAATTCTCAGGAGAAAACTAAACATTTGTTCCTTCGAGGATCATAATAAATGTCCATTAAATTATTTGTGTTTGATTCATGAACGTGATTTGTTCACTTTCCCAATCCATGAATAAAAGAGATTTTTTACACATTTTTGATATAAGACAGCTTTGAAACGCTGTACATTTTCTCAATTATATGGCCATACAATTACATCTCATTCTTCCATTTCAGTCCAAGTGCAGAGGACTGTTCGCAGCCAATACATATACAGGTCCACACGCAGAGTCACAAACACAGATTTACATACACGCAAGCATAACCACAGACTCACACACACACAATGCATTACTATGTCGAAGAATACCAGAAACATTATATGTGATTAGAATGATAACTGGATGGAAGGATATGAATAAAGGAAGGATGGGCCTATTTTTCTTGAAACAGAAATGACAATTATGTGAAGTTATTAAGTTGCTCGAAATCATGGAAAGCTATGCAGGGCAGAAAAATATTTTCAAAAAATCTGTGTTAATTAGGTGGTATTGCATTAACTAGGAGCTCCAATTTCAAGGCTGTCAGCAAAAGGGCTAGGATTGAGATGAGAAGAAACTTGTTTATGCAGAGAGTTGTGGCTATAGATTCAAAATTGAAATGGCAAGTTATGAACTATAGTGGCGACAGAGCTAGGTGTGACAAATGAGATGAACTCAGTCGACATTTCAGGAGCCGATACACACACTTGCGGCCAAAAGGCCTCATACTGTACTTCAAAGTTTTCAACTTTATCATGTATAGATGCTTATAAAAGCCAGATTCCTATTATTTCTCGTTGTGAAGTCTGATTATATTTGGTCCATATCTGATTATATCTGAGGCCTCAAAATACAATTAAAATGCAAGTGTTGCAAGGTCAGCTTCATTATGAAATCTAAATTTTACACAGAACAGAATGTTTTAAATATTCAATCTCGATGATCAAAACAAATATCACTTGCCTTTGGTACAAATATCTTTGAAAGTGTCTCACTTTTCATTGAAATAAACACGTTTGTCGGTTTTTGTTTCACTAGTGAGTGTACACAGGAAATATCATTAATTCAAAAATTGTATGCTTTCAAATTATTGTTCATTAAATTGTGAGGTGGAGGTGAAATCCTCTGTTAATTAAAACCAAAAACAGAAAAGCCCACCGCACCTCATATTAAAAGTGCGAGGAAGTGAAAAAGAGCTCCCATTTCCAGCATTTAAGGCAAAAAACGCAATTCGTTTTCCTAACAGAACACTGAACAAAACGATTAAGAGACTGACTACCTTTTCCCCCAGCTGAACAAAATCAGCATGCTGTTCCAATAACACACATATTCAACAACAGCCTGAATCAATCTCAAATCCACACAGACTGCCTTCTCTGCGATCTTCAATCTTTCATCTTCTGATCTCTCTGCGTCTCCTTTCCTTCTTTTTACTACGAGCACATTTTAAAGGAAAATTACCTTTGATGAAGAGAGCCTTCAAATGCCATTGAGAGCAAAAGATTACATGGGCAGTTAGCTGTCCGGCTCGTTGGCAGTTGTTCAACTGTTCACTGGCAGATGTCTGACCAATTTTCAATTGCCTGCTTTTTATGATATCCCCGACATCATTTCCTGTCACTAGTCCAATTTGTCAAAAGAATAATTTCAAACTCGATTGGGTTTTAGTATTCTAGGCATAGTTTAAACTAATTTGTTAAATGCGAATTGTTGTCAAAACAGCAAACAAAACTCAGGTATCCATTTAACATTCCTGAAGAAGGGCTTATGCCCGAAACGTCGATTCTCCTGATCCCTGGATGCTGCCTGACTGCTGCGCTGTTCCGGCAACACATTTTCGTATCCATTTAACAGCCAACTGTAACATGTACATATTTTGGAATAGCTCATCTCCGAGCGTATCCTTTAGATCAGCTGAGCCTTCAACATTCAACAACACTCTCTATTTCAAGTGAGCAAACATGATTTCGACTTTGTAACACCTTCCCCTGCCGGAAGTGAAACGATAATGAAAAGATAGCTTCATTTGTTTTCTGTAATTGTAAAACCATTACTATGAAACACATATATCATTCATCCAAGTTATGCTTTCATATTAATTCTACAAACATTACAACATTTGATTCGATATTATCCAATCTTATCTACACCATTTCTTTTAAAGCTGGAATATTGCAAATGCTATCACATATTAACATTTACAACATGTACAATTTGTAAATTAAAAGTCTGTAACATATGATCCAATCAAATAGTCTCATATATTTTAATGTTTTCAAATCCTTCCAGAAATATGAGTTTGTTGTGGTCCATGTACACAACTGTCCCCAAAACATTGCCTGTCACAAAAGAATTAAACTGTTGTAAGGCCAGTGGCAAACATAATCACTCTTTTTGATGGACAAGGAACATTTCTTGTGAATAGTAAGATTATTTAAAAGTAGCTAATTGGCCATTCAGTTCCACCTCCATCTTTCTGCATGAATACAGCCAAAACCCTGATATCAGGAGCATCAAATGCAACTTGAAAGGTGTTTTTAAAAATTGGATTGACTAAAATTGGTGCCGAAGTTAATGCATCTTTAAAATACTGAAATGCCTCCTGGCATTGTTCTATCCACGAAAAGTGTGTGTTATTTCATAAATCTGCAAGACGTGCCACCATGCGGCTGATGTTTGTAACAAACTTCCAGTAGAATCCGCTCAGTCCCAAAAATCGACAATTTTTTTTTTCTTTGAGTATTGTATATAGGAGTACTATTTAGCTACGGTGTTGACTTTCTGATAGTCCACACAAGATCATTTAGTCCTGTCAGGTTTAGGAACTAACATGATCAGCGAACTCCACTCATTCTGAATTGGTTCAATGTTGTCTTCATTGAGCATCACATCCACTTCCTGCTCGACATGGGTAGTTTGAGAGGCTTAAGCATTAGGGGTGTTGGTTTATCGGAACAGCATTCACTACTCACATCTCACGTACAATAGTGTTAGTCCTCCACATTCTAATCCCGCAGATGTCCAGCTCTCTTTTGACACCGGTCTCCATCACTCTCCCAGGCAACACATTCCAAACTCAACAACCCAACAGTAAATAAGTTTCGAGCTGAAAATGTGTTGCTGGAAAAGCGCAGCAGGTCAGGCAGCATCCAAGGAACAGGAGAATCGACGTTTCGGGCATAGGTCCTTCTTCAGTAAATAAGTTTCTCCTCATCTCATTATCTTAATGAAAATTTTGAAATTCTGACCCGTTAGTCAGCCGTTAGTCAGCCAACAGTGGGAAACAGAAAATCTTTCTTTCCCCTGTCAGACTTGTTTATAACTTTCAATACGTCAATAAGATCACCACTTCAACTTCTCTGCTCCATGGAGAATACGCTCCATCTCTCTAACCTTTCCCTATCTAAAACCCTCAGTTCTGTTGCCATTCTAGTACATGACAACGCTAGGTATCAGAGTTCATTTCCCGCCTTGGGCAATTGTCTATGCGGAGTTTGCACATTCTTCTTGTGTCAGTGAGGGTTTCCTCCCACAATCCAAAGATGTGCAGGTCTTGTGAATTGTCCAAGCTGAATTGCCCATTGTGTTATGTGCATTAGTCCGGGTTATATATAGGGTAGGGGAAAGTGTCTGGGTGGGTTGCTCTTCGGAGGAGTGATGTGGACTTGTTGGGCTGAAGGGCCTGTTTCTGTACTGGAGGGAATCTAATCTAAATCTAAATCACACTCTTTCCAGGATTTGAACATCCTTCCTTAAGGAAGGTGTCCAGAACTGAACAAAACCAGGCTTGGTAACAGAAACCCAGCTCCCTTCTTCAAACGTAAATTCAGCTAAATTCAACTAAATTCAGCTTCTGTTGCCTACAAAGAAAGGTGTCAAATAAACAACAGATTAAAATACGTATTCCCCGCATTTCTACTGATCATCATTGTATAATATTCTCCATTCAATACATGTTCTCTGACTAGAATTCATTTCTTTTCTGCTCTCTGCTTGGTGTTGGGTGTTGGGTTAGCTCAGTTAGCTGGATGGCTGGTTTGGAAAGTAGAGTAACATCGACAGCGTGATTTTGAATCTCTCACTGGCTGAGGTTGCCATGACGGACTGTCCTTCTCCACTCTCCCCTTGCCTGTGGCATGATAGCTCTTAGGTTAAAGCTCCATCTATCAGTTACCTCTCTCTCTCTCTATCTCTACCTCCCCCCTCTATCTCTCTCCCTCTCTCCCCCTCTTCACAGATCTGACCAGACCTCCTGATGTTCTCCAGCACTTTGTTTTATAACTGTAATCTTAGCACTGTTTTTCTCTCTCTCTCTGCACTGTTACTGCGAGACCTGCCTTCTTTCTCCAGCACCTTGTGTTGATAATCTGTAATATTAACTCTGTTTCTCTCCGTCTCTCTCTCTCTCTTTTCCCAGATGCTGTCAGACGTGCTGAGTTTCTCCAGCAATTTTTCAAAGTGATCATGTAAAGACTTCAGCCGGACATGTGGACCACAGTTAAGAACGAGAATAGATCACAAATGAAGAATGAATTACCTGGTTCTGTGATGTTTTTGGAATGACTGGTCACTTTAAAAGTCGTTAGACTGGGACACCTGTCGATTGTGACACGTTGGTATCGGTGTTGGTGCTGGGAATGGAAGGATTGAACGCCAAGCACTCTCATGTCTGAGCTAGACTTGTAATTCCCGCTGGCATTGTTTAATGCTTTCTTTGAAAGTACCATTGAAAGTCGGATCCAGTATCTCGGCTCAATGCACACTCGAGAACGAGACGACTCCCAATCAGAACCTTCATTTTCTTGGTTCTGGAGATGAGGAAAACCCCAGCAACAGGAACTGCAAGAAAACAAGACAAAGAGGTAAGAAAAGTTCGGACGTTGCATTTGTCATTTTTCTGATAGATACCTCTATCTCTTGTAAAATCTAGACTTCGAAAGGTTTGTCTTAACTGTGGCTGGCCAAATGTTACATCATTCAACCATTGTCCTCTTGACGTTCTGAAGTGTGACTGTTTCTGTCCCCATCTCCACTCCAATATCAACATCTTGGGGGATAACATCACGGACCTTCAGAACTTGAAATGCAACAAGAAAGAACTTATGCCACTGCCCAGTAACAAACAGAGTGTTTGGCAGTGAAAATTCATAGTGTCATAGACTTACACAGCTTGGAAACAGACCATTCGGTCAAACATGCAAACGCTGACCAGATATCCTAAACTGATCTAGTCCCATTTGCCAGCATTTAGCCCATATTTCTCCAAACCCTTCCTATTCATGTACCCAGTTCAGATGCCTTTTAAACGTTCTAATTGTAACCACCTCCACCCCTAGCAGCTTGTTCCATACATGCACCACCCTCTGGGTGAAAAAGTTGCCCCTAAGATCCCTTTCAAATCTTTCCCCTTTCACCTTATACCCATGCCCTCTAGTTTTGTATTCTCCTACCTTGGGGATAAAAAGACCTTGGTTATTCACCTGATCCTAGGCATATTTTTTCCAGGAAAAGGCAAAGTGAGATGTTGAGTAGCCTTTGATCGGATCAGAAGTACACATCTAAATCCTTCTTCAACATAATGAGGGTTTCTGCCTCACCCACCCAAGCAGTGAGTTCCAGATTGCGCACCACCCTTTGGGTGAAAATGTTTTCCCTCACATCCCCCTCTAAACCTCCTGCCCCTCACCTTCAATCTATACCCTTCCCCGGTCATTAATCCCTCCATCAAAGGGGAAGAAGTATATTCCTGTCTACCCGATGTATACCCCTCATTGTTTCATGCATCTCAATTTTGCCCGTGCACTCTCAATCTCCTCTGCTCTCAGGAAAACAACCGCAGCCTGTCCAAACTATCTCCATCAATGAAACTCTTCAGCCCCAAAGGCAACATGCCTCTGCACGCTCCTCCACTGCTATCACATTGCTCCAATAATGTGGATTTGTACAGAGTTGCTTAGAAACTCATCGATCACTGAAACAGCGAGGAATTTGATGTTCAGGAGAGATTGTCCACCCTGGTTCGAAACAGTGCAGTGATAATTACCCTCTTGGCTTTTGCTAATGTTGATGATTGTGTGCACAATTCTGCTGTGGTTGGACAATTCCCAGTATATCTTCTCGCCATCCTTGTAGAAAATATGTTGAATTGGGGTCGAAGCGCTGGTCATGGATCAGGTGAATGCAGTGCTGACTCACTCCACTACCTCGTTTCCTGGGTGGGCACTCAGCTGTGGGACTGAGACAGGTATGCCTGCAATTGAACCAAATTGTTAGGCTCTTTTCTAAGGCAGGAATTGCTGTTGTGTTCAGCAACAAACAGTACTCACATCATACAGTCAGAGAGAGACAGAGAGAGTTACAGAGACACTGAGAGAATTAGATCGAGACAGAGAGTGTCATAGAGAGACAGGGAGAAACAAAGAGAGACATAGACATAGAGCGATATAGAAAGACACAGAGGGCCATCAAGCGTAATAAAGGAACATAGAGTCATAGGGAACATAGAAAGTCAGATAGAGAGATAGACAAAAAATCACGAACATATCAAGATTAATCGACATAGTCATAGAGAGTTAAAGCAAGTCATATACAGTCAAATAGATATGTATAGAGGGAGAAATAGACAGAGAGAGATGAACAGACATAGAGAGAGACCTTGAGGTTTTTACAGTTCTGTCATCATGACCCAACGCTTTACAATCTGTGCCATGACTGTTGAAGGCACAAGTCTTATCTGCCTTCTTAACATCCTTATTAAGCTGTCCTGTCTCCCTCAGGGATCTGTAGGCTAGCTTCCCAAGATTCCTGTATTCCTCTGAACCTGCCAAAGGCTGTAGATAATTCATAACAAAAAACCTTTAGTATTCACATGAAATTCAGACCCAGGAAGCAGAAGCACTGGTAATTTCAAAAGAAAGAAGCAAAAATTCATGGTAGGGTGGATAACTGGTGACGTATGGATCGGGACTGAAGACCGGAATAAATATGTGTTTCACAAATTCAATAACAAGTGAGAGAGTGTAAACTTTAAAGCACAAAAACAGTGTTCTCCTATGCTGACATTGACAGGATGAGCTGACTAATTCTTACATATGCAACGGTTTGAATGACAGGAGAATGAATGAATTAAATGGAGATGCAGTTTACGTTTTATTGAAATGTGAATTATGTTGCTCT
>NW_025207169.1:0-12631 GCF_004010195.1 Chiloscyllium plagiosum | reverse complement strand
AACAAACCGTAGATGCCTGGGCTGAGGGAGCTATCCTGAACATCTCCTGCAGTGATGACCCATAGCTGAGATGTTGGAGTCCCACCGATGATAAGCATCTTCTCTTGTGTTGTTTGGGGGCTGCAAACAGGAGAGAGGTTACATTCGATTCGCATTAAGTACGTTATGCTCATGATCTTGGATGTCATCCTCAGTCAAATACCGCCTTTTTATCAGCGTCAGACTAATCTTACATGACCCCCTATGTTACCTCTTTTGATCATAACAATAGGTAATGATGTCGAAGCAGAGAATGTTTTATTCACACATAGGGTAGTGAATGTCTGGAATTTTCTTACACAGAGAGTTAGAGGAGCGAGATCACTAAACGTTACCAGTGGTGTCCCACAGGGATCGATTCTCGGATGTCTACTCTTCCTGATTTTGATAAATGACTTGGGTGAGCAAGTGGAAGGGAGGGTTAGTAAATTTTCAAATGACACGAAGGTTGGTGGAGTGGTACAATGAATGGAGATCTGTTGGAGTTTGCAACGGGACATGGACAGGATGCAGAGCGAGGCTGAAAAGCGGCAGATGATTTCAACCTGGGAAAGTGTGCAAGCTCGAAATTTAATGCAGAATGCAGGGTTAAAGTCAGAATCCTTGGCAGCGTGGAGGATCAGAGTGATCTTCAAGTCCATGTCCATAGATCACTCAAAGTTGCAAACCCAAATTGATAGGGTTGTTAGGAAGGTGTATGGTGTGTTCGCTTTCCTTAGCGGGGAGGGGGGAGGGGGGTGCTGGGTTGAGTATAAGAGCGGTGTGGTTATGCAGCAGATCTTTAGAGTCCTGGAATATTGTGTTCAGGTCTAGTCACCTCATTATAGGAAGGACGTGGAAGCTTTAGAAATGGTGCAGAGGAAATTTACCAGGATGTTGCCTGGACTGGAGGGCAGATCTAAAGAAGCAAAGAAGGTTTAGAACTGATTTAAAAGAGGTGTACACGATGATATGAGGCATAGATAGACTGAGTAGCCAGATTCCTTTTGCCCGGGCAGAAATGATTTTCAGAAGGGGACTTAATTTTAAGTAATTGGAGGCAGATTTAGGATTGATGTCAGTGGTAATATCTTTGCAGAGAGAGTGGTGGGTGCGTGGATTGCACTGCCAGCAACAGTAGTAGAATTAGATACGTGAGGGATTTTTAGGGAGATGTTTGGATAGGCACATAGATGATATTGCACTGACGTATGTAGGCTCGTCTGATCTTCGAGTAGGATCAAAGGTTGGCACAATATCGAGGACAGAAGGGCCTGTACTGTACTGTACTGTTCTATGTTATATAGAACAAAGAACAAAGAATATGTACAGCCCAGGAACAGCCCTTTGGCCCTCCATGCCTGAGCCGATCCAAATGTACTGTCTAAACCTGCCAGTCAATTCATGAGCATCTGCTTCCCTCTACTCCCCACCTACTCATGCATTTACCCAGATGCAACTTAAAAGAAACTACCGTTCCTGCCTCTACCACCGCTGCTGGCAACGCGTTCCAAACGCCCACCACTCTCTCTCTGAATTACTTGCCGCGTGTATCCCCCTTAAACTTTCCACCTGTCACATTGAAAGCCTGACCTCTCATTATTGAATCCTTCATCCTGTGAAAAAGTTTGTTTCTGTCCACACTGTAGATACCCTTCATGATTTTATAAACCTCAATCAGGTCCCCCATCTCCTTTTTCTAATGGACATAAACTTAACTTACTCAACATTCTTCATAGCTAGCAACGCCCATACCAGGCAACATCCTCGTAAACCTAAACTGCACCCTATCCAAAGCGTCCACATCCTTTTGGTAATGTGGCGACCAGAACTGTACACAGTATTCTAAATTCGGCCGAACCAATGTCTTGTGCAATGTTCACATGACTTGCCAGCTCTTAAAATCAATACCCCGTCTAATGAAGGCAAGCATACTATATGCCTTCTTGACCACTCTATCCACCTGTGCAGCAACCTTCAGGCTACAATGAACCTGCACTCCCAGATCTCCCTGCCCACCAACTTTTCCCAAGGTTCTTCCGTTCATTGTATAATTCTCTCTAGATTTAGTCTTGCCTAACTGCATCACCTCACATTTGTCTGGATTGAAATACATCTGCCACTTTTCCACCCAACTCTTCACTCTATCTATATCGTCCTGTATTCTCTGACAGTCCCTTCTGCCTTCTGCTGCTCCACCAATATGGTCTATGAAAGTATTTGAAGATGCTGTATATGAATTTTGAAGGGTCAGCGAGTTGAGTGAGAAGAAGAAATGGGCATGAAAGAGAACCTGAGACGGACAGAAAATCAGTAATGATCTTACTGCATTTTAATTCAGACTTGGGGGTTAACGGCGTGGGTCGTTGAGTGCGAAAGACCTGCTTCTGTTTCTGATGCTCTCACATTCTGTTCTTGGGAATTTAGTGGATATTATTTTCCCTTAGTTTCTATTGTTGAATGTTGCAGTCAGGGAGACTAGCGAAATTTGTGAGCCATCTCTGGGGGTGGTATGGACCTATATTCGCACTGAATGTGTGTCTATAACGTGACTAAAATTCAGAGAGGGAACACTCTGTCAAGAGAGCTGAATTACCTATTTCATACCCAGTCTTGGTTTTCAAATTACATTTTCAAAAATGACATCATACTGTGTATGACAGTCTTGAGAGGCTGTATGTTCTCCTCTGTTTCTGTGCACATGGTTGTCGGAGTAAGTAACCTTCAACTACTGGTGCCTAGCAGGATTGAGGGACTGAATGGAACACAGAAACATGGGACTAAGGAGCAGGAGTGTGTCACTAAACACTTTGAGCCTTCTCTACCAGGCACTAAGATTCTGGCTGATCAGGTTGTGGTCTCAGCCTCACTTTCTGTCTGTGTCCCATTATCTCTGACTCACTTCTCTATCCAATACTTAACTAACTCAGCTTCGAGTAAATGTAAACAAAGAGGCACCTCAAACTTCTGGGGAAGAGAATTTCCACTCCAGAGGCCATTTTAGAACTTTTACACGTCCCCTTTATTCTATCAGAGAGTCATACAGCATGGAAACAGACCCTTTTGTATACATTGTCCAAGCCGACCAGACATCCTAATCTGATCAAGTCACATTTGCCACCAGTTGGCCCATATTCCTCTGCACCATTCCTGGATGCACTTATCCAGATATATTTTAAACGTGCAAATGAACCCGCTCTCAAGCGTGACATTGTACTCTGAGGCAATCTTCTTCACTGCACCACGTTTTTTATATAGTCTGTAAAACCATTAACCATGCCTCCGATATTCACATCCGAATCGTTTATATACATGATGAAAAGCAGTGAGCTGAGAACTGGTTCTTTCAACACACTGCAGTCCACAAGCCTCCACTCCGGAAAAAAAAATGCGTTCCCTTCAATCCAATTTTGCATCCAATTGGTTAACTTTCCCTGGATTACATGTGACCTAAACCTTAGTAAGCGGTCGACAATGCACAACCTTATTAAACACTTTTCTGAAGACTGGGTAAATATTGTATACATCACTGTAAGCAGTGCCTTCATCAATCTACTTTGTTATCACTTCAGAATAATCCGTCACGTTAATAAGACATACATTCTCACACACAAAGCAATGTTTACTATCTCTAATCACTCCTTGTCTTTCGAAATACCTGTAAATCGTTTCTGTCAGAGCCCCCTCCAAACACCTATCGGACATTGACGTTAGGCTCACTGAGTCTAAAATTGCCTGTGTTTTTGGTCACTGTTCTCTTTTCTACTCCCACTTTTCCTCTAGTGACAACAAATTTTGAATATAATTAGTTTGGTGATTTGGCCAAGATATAGTTGTCAGAGTGTGTCAGGATCAGTGTTAGGAACAAGTCAGGCAGATTTCTTTAATCTGCTGAAACAACACGCTTATGACCAAAATAAACTTACTCCAACTATCATGGAAAGAAGAATCACGAGTGGATATTGCAAATGAGCAAATTGATATTTCTGTTTGTAAAATACCGTGAAACAAACACACACACACACACACACACGTTTGATAACAAACTGAAACCCGAAATCTCTGCAATGTTAACTTCAAAGAATTTCGTCCAAATATTATTCGAACACATGTCAAAAGGAAAAATGAGCATTTGGCTTAAATGTTATTCTACATGTAGAATCATTGGGTTGTACAGCTCGGAGACAGGCCCTTTCGGCCATCTTATCCATGCTGACCCAAATTCAATTCACGTGAACCCAATTTCCCTGCACTTGGCCCATATGCCGGTGAACCTTTCCGTATCATGTACTTGTCCAAATCCCTTTTAAATGTTGTTAATGCACCCGCTTCAACCAATTCTACTTGCAGCTCATTCCATATGCGGACCATCCTCAGTGTAAAAGCGTTGCCCATCAGGTTCCTTTTTATTTTTCTCCCTTCATCCTTAAACTGATGCCTTCCAGTCCTCGATTCCCCAACTCTGGGAAAAAAAAGACTGAGTCCTTTCACCATATCCAAACTTCTCATGATTTTGTATGTTTGTTTTTAAAGAACCTCCCTCAGTCTCATATGCTCTGAAGAAAAATGTCCTAGTCTGTCCATGCTCTCCCTGTAACACAGACCATTAGGTCCTGGCAACAACCATATAAATTTGTTCTGCAATATTTGCAGTTTAACAACATCCTTCCTACAGCAATGTGAACAAATCTGAACGCAAAACTACAAGGGCGCCCTCACCAACATAATGTATATCCATAACATAACTTCCCAACTTGTATATCCAATGCCCTGACTGATGACGGTCATTGTGCCAAAAGCTTCGTTACTAATCTGTCTATCTGTGGCACAACTTTCAGAGAACCGGGCATCCGAACTCCAAGGTTCCACTACACCCCTTAAGGCCATACCATTTACAAGAAACCCCTTCCTTGATTTGACTTTCCAAAATGCAAGACCACACAATCATTTATATTAAACTCCATTTCCTACTTCTTGTCCCACTTCACCCAATGGTCAAAGTATTGTTGCAATATCTGAAAACTTTGATCACTGTCCATGAGAATGCCTCTTTTAGTGTCATCAGCAAACTTTTAATCCCGCCTTGTACATTCTCATCCAAATCATTGATCTCGACAACAAGCAGCAATTGGACCAGCCTGCATTCTGACAAGCATCCTTCCATCATGAGCCTCTGCTTCCTATCATCAAGGTAATTCTGTATTCAATTTTCCACCTCGACTTGGTTCCATGTGTTCGAACCTTCAAAATCAGCCTATCAAGTGGAGCATTATCAAAGGCCTTACTGAAATCCATGTAGACTACATCGACCACTCCGCCCTTGTCAACCTTCTTGGCCACTTCAGCAAAAAACCCAAACAATCTTGTGAGGCATCATCTCCCATTCACAAAGCCATGCAATCTTTTCAGTTAAATAACAATTGTCATTAATTGGTACTAAAGTAAATAATGATTATTCCTAATCAAATCCAGTCTTTCCAAACGCATGTATATCTCATCCCTCAGAATTTGCTCAAGTAACCTACTTACCACAAATGTTGTGCTGACTGGTCTATAGTTCCCAGGTTTTCTTTGCTTCCCTTCTTGAATAAGGCCACAATATTCGCTTCTCTCTAGACTTCTGGGACTGCACCCATGGCTAAAGATGATGCAAACATATCAGCCAGCTTCCCTGTAATTTATTCCGCAGCCTCTTGCCAAGTTCCTTGATACATTTACTCAGGACCAGGAGTTCTATCCACCTTAATACATTCTAATACATACAACACCTCCTCTACTATGCTAGAGACTGTCACCAAGACGCCAGCACTCACTCTACCAAGCCTTGCAAGTCTTCACGTATTTCTTCACAGTAAACACAGAGGATAAATATTCATTGTAATTCTTGCCCATCTCCTGTGTTCTACATACTCATGTCCACTTTGGTCCTTGGGAGGTCATATTCTCACTGTAGTTATTCATTATTTTTTCGTTAGTATGCTTAAATAACCTCTTTGGATTCATCCGAATCTTCTCAGCCAAGGTGATTTCATAACCTCTTTTCGCCCTCCTGATTTCCTTCTTTCGTAAAGTCCTGTGTTCCCTCTTTTCCTCCAGTGATACTCTCGATTACAGCTGCCTGTGCATGAGCGAAGCCTCCATCTGTTTTTTTTTTCTGGTCAAATCCTCAATTTCACTTGTCATCCAGGTTTCCCGACTCCTGTCAACCTTGCCCGACACCCTCACTGGAACATATCAACGTCGAGCTCCCACTATCTCACTTGTAAAAGTCTCCCACTTGCAGTACGTCCCTTTACCAATAAACTCCTGCAAGCACCTGTATAATTACGTAAACATTTGTCTAGCACCAAATTAGAACACCTACCTGTGGACCAGATTTGTCTTTCTCCGTAACGATTATAAAATTAATAGAACCATGTCCACCGGTCCAAACGTGTTGTCCCAATGTAATCCCAGTCAACTGTCCTGCTCTATTTCCAAGACTCGGTCGGATATTGCTCTTCCAGAGTTGAACCCTCTATATACTGTTTGAGGAAACTTTCAAACTTAATAGATTCACCCCATCTAGCTCCTGTTTCTATGCCAGTCCCAATCTATGTTCGGAAAATTAAAATCGCCTACTATGGCAATCTCATTGCCCCCGCAAACCTCCTCAATCTCTCGATTTGGGGGTATATAGTAGAACCCCCAAAACGTCGCCTTCCCTGTCTTAATTCTTATCGTCACTGATAAAGCCTCAATGGATGATCCTTCAGTTATTTTATCTCTGATCACGTTGTGATATGCCCTTCATCAAAAATGCGACTCTTCGTCCCCTCCTTCCACCACAGTTGTCCCGCCTATAGCACATTATTCTGGTACATTAAGCTGCCAGACCTGTCCCTCCCATAGCCATGTTTCTGTCCCAGTACTGAGCTCACCGCCTTACCTGTCAGCCATTTTATTTTAAAATAGATGTAATTTAATACAACTATCATTCCTTCCCCTCTGTCCGGTTCCATCCTGACCTGTATCTTGACTTTACTTTTTCTGATTCTTGCCTCTCGTTCCAGCCTCGAACTTGCCTCCCTGCTGTTGAGGATTCGATTCCCCTGCGAATCTCGTTTCAACCCTATCTTGTAGCACCAGCAAACCCATGATAGTGGTCACTCCAGCTCAGGTGCAAACAGGTCGCATCTGTCCAACAGAAGATTCCAATTATCTAAAATCTGAATCTCTGCCCCTTTCACCAAATCTTTCGCCAGACATTCATCTGTCATACATTCCTGCTCTCACCCTCACTAGCACATGGTCCTGGCTTTTACCTTTTGCCCTTGGTCTCTATAATCACTCTGCAGGACCTCATTCCTATCTCTGCCAATGTCATTTATACCAGCGTCGCACAATGACTTCTGCAGCCGCTCTGAAACATCATGGACCCTGGCACCTCAGATGTAACTCGCCATTCTGGATTCCCATTTGCAGCCACATAATCTTCTGCCTGGAGCCCTAATTACCGAATGTGAATAGTTACTTCGGAAGTTATTCAGCTTACACGATCTGCTGGAAATTGGATTTCTTCCTGGAGCAATTGGATTTGGCTGAATTCCTTTGCATCAGGCATTGCGAAGATTCCAACGAATCCTCATCAGGAATCCTCCATGCGTGGTAAAGACGATTGGGATTTTTTTTCTGGCACGCACAAATTGTTGTGATGACGGACAAAGAAAATGAGGCAATAGACTGTTCTTTCTCAGATAGGTTACATTTTTCCCTCCTGGAGTTGAATCAGTGATGTTATCAGACCCCAAAGTGAGCACGTGAGCTCTCCCGGAACAATGTCTGAACTATATGAATCCATCACATTTCCTGATCCATGTGCGTGCATCATTATTGCTATGTACACAGAACTCATTTCCTTAACAAAACATGGCCCTGAAGTGAATATGTGTTCTTATGTGCCCGCGTAATTTAAAAACGAAATGTTTAAATTCTTTACAATATCTGTAATAAAATGAATGTGCCTAATTCATAAAGAAATACAGAATTTGTTGGAAACGTTCAGCAGGTTTGTCAACATTTATGAAGAGAAATTTGGAAAGACCATGGTTGGTCTGTTTGTGGCTAAGCACCACTTTCCTGTCTGTTCTGAATAAACATTGATCCTCGTGTCCATCAACGGTCAGTCATGGTCATCCTCAAATATTTTTGATGATCCAGTCTTCACTGTTCCCTGGGAATGATAACACCATAGATCGCACAGTCCTCGGGAGAACTGTATTATGTCAAAGGTAAATGGTAAACTCCTTAAATTTAAAATGTGTAATCCGCACAGCAAGTCACTTCAACTTTTGAGAAATAAGGGCACAGCAATTATGTGCAGACTAGGCCATTCCGCCCGTCCAACCTATTCCACGGTTCCATTGACTGTTCAGTAAAGTAGTTAACAAACTCAGCATTTGCTACAAGATTGAGAAAATATTCGTGAAACCGTCAGATCATAAAGCAAAGGAAATTGGATTAGGCCTTTTGACCTCTCACGTCTACTTTCCTGTTTGATCATGCCTCTCAAGTTTGTCAATACAATGCTTTCTCACTGTAACTCTTGATCACCATTTAAATCAAAACTTACCCATCGCTCTCTCAAAGATATAATTATCTTTCTGTCTGTATACGTGTGTGTGTGATTCTGTGTATATCTGCCTAATGACAGGAGACAGGGTAGTCACGGAAGGTTATTTAATGGACTCGAAGAATGCGGTCAGTGATGATCCACAGGAAAATGAGTTGGATCCAATTTTGTTAGCCCTTTATAGAAATGATTTAGACGAGAATTGCAGAAGGCATGATTAGCAAGAATGGTTGTATAATGGGCAGTGTTTTTGCAATGCTTAGCAATCTACGATTACAAAGAGATCTTGATCAATTGAAACAATGAATCAGAGAAGTGTACATCAAAGAAACAGACCCTTCGACTCGTCGATACCGACCAAATATTCGAAATTAATCAAGTCCAAGTTGCCAACATTTGGTTCATAGCCCTTTATTCATGTAACAATCCAGTTGCCTTTAAAATGTTTTAATTGTGACGGACTTCACCACTTATCTGGCAACTTATTCCATACACACACCATCCTCTGCATGAAAACATTGTCCTTTGGTCCTTTTGAAATCTTTCTCTTCCCACCTTAAACTGATGCCTTCTAGTTTAAGACTCCCTTACGTTGAAAAAAAATCTTTGACTACTCACCAAATGCATGATTTCGTAAACCTCTAGAATTTGACTCCAATCAACACGAATGGCTGCAATTTCACTCATCTCGCGACAAAATTGAATGAGTTGGATCCAGTTTTGTTTGTCCTTTATAGAAATGATTTAGACAGAATTACAGAAGGCATGATTAGCAAGAATTGTTGTATAATGGGCAGTGTTTTTGCAATGCTTAGCAATCTACGATTACAAAGAGATCTTGATCAATGGAAACAATGTATCATAGAAGTGGACAGCAAATACACAGACCCTTCGACTCGTCCATACCGACCAAATATTCGAAATTAATCTAGTCCAAGTTGCCAGCATTTGGTTACGATTACAAAGAGATCTTGATCAATGGAAACAATGAATCATAGAAGTGGACAGCAAATACACAGACCCTTCGACTCGTCCATACCCCCGACCAAATATTCGAAATTAATCTAGTCCAAGTTGCCAGCATTTGGTTCATATCTCTGTATTCATGTAACAATCCAGTTGCCATGAAAATGTTTTAATTGTGCCGGACTTCACCACTTCTCTGGCAACTTATTCCACACACACACCACCCTCTGCATGAAAACGTTGCCCTTTGGTCCTTTTGGTCCTTTTGGAATTTTTCTCTTCCCACCTTAAAACGATGCCTTCTAGTTTAGAACTCCCTTACGCTGAAAAAAAAAACCTTGACTACTCACCCAATCCATGATTTCGTAAACCTCTGGAATTTGACTCCAATCAACACGAATGGCTGTATTTTCACTCATCTCGCGCCAAAATTCTGACATTCCATACTGACACCTCTTTCTTCTCTATCAAGTCACCAATATAAAATCGGTTTCATCAGCTTGTTCAGATATATTATGAAATCTCTGTGCGCGACTTGAAACTAGGAATTTATGCTCAGAGGTAGGGACATGACCATAATTCAGCAATAACCCCACAATCTGCAGCATTATTTTCCGGTGTGGAAGTTCATCTGCCTATTCCAACATGCTATGTTTTACCTCCAAAGTGCATGAATCCACACCATCTACTCCAAGGATAGGGGTACGACCACACGTTCATGTCCTATAATCAAATTCAGAGTTCCGGCTCGGACATGTTGGTGCTACCCACTAAACAAGACATAAACTAGACCCAGATTTTGGGTCAGCTTTTAAGCGTAACATTGCAGCTCTGTATGGATGTATCAAATTCTGGTTAACATGACTGAAATACAAAGAGGCAATTTCTCGTTGAAAAAGAAATGCAAGATATTTGCATCAACTGTAGGATGCTGAGTCCATTTGCTTTGCTATTGGGATAAACTCTGAATATCTTTTATTACTTATCTTTGATTTCCAGCTTAAATGGATATTATCTCCAATTTGCAACATTAGGAAAATACATACTGCGGACACACTGTGCACGATGAAGGAACTCGAATAGATATCAATACTGAACACCAGAGACGACGAAAAAGTACAATCTCTGGCCAAAAGGCACTGGTCCCTATGGCCAACCTCGAGCACATGGCTTCCCTCTCCCTAAACTCATTAATTAATACAAGACAAGGTTTTACATTACTACCTCTACTTACCCACACCTCCCTCTGCCAAACCAAGCTCTGGGTCTTTGGGAAAGTCAAGGCTGGTGTTCGCAGGCCTTGTGGACCAGGATATCTTTTAACCTGAAGGAAGAGATGAGGGGCCAGTAATATCATTCACTGAGCTGAAGTGTGGCAGATTGAGTTTGACTTGGATAAATGAGACGTATTGCATTTTGAGAATACAAACAAGGCCAGTGCTTCGGTAGTGTTACAGAAGAAGTGGGTCCCTGGTGCAGGTATAACTTATTGACATTTGTGGCGCATATTGACAAGGTGTTTAGATTAGATTAGATTACATACAGTGTGGAAACAGGCCCTTTGGCCCAACATGTCCACACCGCCCCGCCGAAGCGCAACTCACCCATACCCCTACGAGTACCCCTTACCTAACACTACGGGCAATTTAGCATGGCCAATTCACCTGACCTGCACATCTTTGGACTGTGGGAGGAAACCGGAGCACCCGGAGGAAACCCACGCAGACACGGGCAGAACGTGCAAACTCCACACAGTTAGTCGCCTGAGGCGGGAATTGAACCCGGGTCTCTGGAACTGTGAGGCAGCAGAGCTAACCACTGTGCCGCCCACAAGGTTTAAGGTTAGTTCATTGCTGAGGCATTTGTATTTATATGTTTGGAACATGCCGACATTGTGCACGACATTGATGACGCCTATTCTGTACTAATGTGTGCACCCCTTGGCGTCCTGTTATAGGAAGGATATTATTAAGCTGAAGAAGGTTCAGAAAAGATTTACCAGGACGTTACAGGGAGCACCTCATCTTCGGCCTCGGTAGCCTACAAATATTGAATGCACCAGTTTCCAAATGTAACCTCCCGTAACCACATCCCAGATCCTTCTCTCCAACTCAAATACGCCTGCTCGAGGGAACCAACCGCTCCATCTTCCTTCCAAGCTCCCCGCCACACTCCCCATGGATCTATTACTATCACCTCCAATCTTCACCCACTTATATCCTACCTTTCCCGCAGGCCCACTACAGCACTCCATTTACCTCTCAGCCCCCTTCCCCCTCCCTAATCCTGAAGAGGTGTCCTGCCTGAAGCATTGACATTTTTGCTCATCTGATCCTGTCTAACCTACTGTGCCTTTTTCACCGCCACACTTTATCGACATTGAATTCTCCAGCATCTGCAGTTCCCATAGTCTCTTGTGTACAATTCTCTGTTAACATATCCAAGTCGTTTGTCTGGTCGAGTCCCAGGTTGTCTTAGGCACTTTTTTTCTCAGATCATGGATGATAGATTTTCTCTCAATGTCTAACTGATATTGTAATGCCTGATCAGTAGTTACAGGGTCTATGTTTGCATTTGTAAACAGAGAAGCATGTTTGTGCTCCGAAAAACCTCTTCCCTTACTCCCATATCAAACGCAGATTGAATGGTCCATGACAATTGATCAAGTATCTCCAACATTCATTCTCTCAGTCAACATCACATATCCCATTCAGAATGTGTAATTTTAATCATTATTTTGAATTTTAATGTAACAGTATTGAAATGAAAGGGGTTAACTGGAGCTATTTGTTCAGCGACTGTGATTGATGTCACTCTCCATGGATCCTAAATGTATCACTGGAGGATTTGCCTCTTCTATTAGTTAGGGACTCGATTCAATCTGTTATCTCTTTGTAAGAGTGGCAGCATCACTGACAGCACGAAGAGGAATCAGCAGTTCCAGAAATAGTGGAAGGTGAGATCGGAATCTCAGAATAATACACTGGAATTTTCCAACAATGGATCAGAATCTAAGAACAATCGACTGGAATAATG
>NW_025207168.1:0-12630 GCF_004010195.1 Chiloscyllium plagiosum | reverse complement strand
TGCATCAATTGATTTGGAAGGGAAACGGAATGAAGCTGTTTCATGCAATGGGTATCGGCTTTGAAAGTAGGATGTTTCCCTGCATCGGAGAAGGCATTGCGGAGACCACATCTGACGTAAAGTTTGAAGTTATGATCCCCACAACTGAAAAAAAAAGCGAAATTGTTTTCAAACATTACAAAGATGCTTATTTTTACTCGGCCTTGGGATGAAGGCATTATGTTATGAAGGATTACCAGTTTCGGCCTGAAAAAGAGAGATGTTCTTATTGACCATATACGATCATGAGGTGCGTGCAGCTGGTGAATACCTGATGGACATTTCCTCTTGTGTGGGAGAATAAAACTGGGGATGTAATTTAAGAATAAGACAGATTCTGAGGCAAGGTCACTGGACCAGAAATGTTAACTCTCGTTTCTCTTCAGACATGCTGCCTGACGTGCTAAGCATTTCCAGCAATTTTTGTATTTATTTAAGAATAGAACATATTCATTTTAACGCAGATATTGTGAAAATATTAAACGTTTTATTTTTATATTACACAGGCACATATAAACACATCTTCAGATCATTTAAGGTAACTTTATTTATTAATGAAATGATTCTGTGTATGACAGCACCATAGATGCACCTGCATGGAGCAGGGAATGTGATGGAGTCATATCATTCAAACAATGTTCAAGGAGAGCTCATATGGTCCAGTTTGGGTACTGACAACATCTCTGAATCAATTTAGAGATGGAAAAGTGTAACCCGTCTGAGAAGGAACAGCCTGTTGCTCCCTTTCTCTTTCCCTGTCCCTCATCACAGCAATGTGTGCAAGCGAAAACAAAAGCATAGTCGGTTTTATCACTCACGGAGAAGACCGGATGAGGATTCATTGGAATCTCCCCACGGCTTGATGGAAAGGGAATCCAGCCAATTCCATCTGCTCCAGGAAGGAATCACACTTTCAGAAGCTTGTGTGAGCAGAATAACTTCAGAAATAATTATTAAGACTCGATAGTTTGTTGGGGGGGAGGGGGGAGGGGGGGGGGAGAGAGAGAGAGACAGACAAACGATTCTGTGGCTGCAAACTGGAATCCAGGATTGTGTGCAGCCTCACAAATGCCACGGTTCAGAATGTCTCAGAGTGGCTGCAAATCGTTCTCAAGGGGGAGGGGCAGCAGCCAGAAGTCATTGTGCGCGTTGGTACAAATGACAGAGGTAGAAATAGGGATGAGGTCCTGCAGAGTGATTGTGGAGAGCTAGGAAAAATAGATAAAAGCCATGCCCATGACATTGGTAATATCCGGTTTACTTCCAGTGCTACATGCTTGTGACGGTAAGAACAGGAGGACATAGCAGATGAATGTGGCTAAAGAATTGGTGCAGCAGGCAGAAATTCAGATTTTTAGATCATTGGTGGGGCAGAGGTAACCTGTTCAAAAGGAACTGGTTATACCTGAACTTCAGGGGATCCAATATGTTGCCAGGCAAGTTTGCTGGTGCTACAAGGGAGAGTTTAAACTAGATTGACTGGGGCTGGGGAGGCTATTGAGCGTGGGATCCTCAACAGCAGGGAGAAAAGTTCGGGGATGGAAGGAGATACAGTAATCAGAAACAGTAAAGTGAAGAGACAGGTCAGGCTCGAATACGAAAAAGGGCAAGGAATGTCTTTTGGATTAAATTGCATCTGTTTCAATGCAAGATGGCTGATAGCTAAGTCTGATAAACTCAGGGCGTGGATAGGTACGTGGGACTGGCATATTGTAGCCATTACACAAACAGGGCTAAGGGAGCGACAGGACTAGCAGCTTAATGTACCAGGGTACAGTTACTTTAGGCGGGATAGTGGTGGTGTACGGAGCAGAGGGGGAGTTGCATTTTTAATGACGGTGAGTATCACAGCAGTGTTTAGATATAAAATAACTGAAGGATCATCCAGTGAAGCTTTGTGGGTGGAACTAAGAATTAAGAATGGAATGGTGACATTATTGGGGTTGTACTATAGGCCCCCAAGTAGTCAATGGGAATTCGAGGAAGAAAAATATGTGGAGAGATTGGGGAGACTTGCAGGGTCAATAGGATTGTCATTGCAGGAGATTTTAACTTTCCTAACATAAATTGGGACTGACACAGAATTAAGGTCTTCGATTAGGTGAACGTATTAAGTGTGCTCAGGGAAGGTTCCTCTAGCAGTCTGTAGAGGAGCCTACATTATGTATGGGAGGGGCAAAACTCGACCTACTCTTGGGAAATAGAGCAGGAGAGGTGACTTAGGTGACAGTGGGGGAGCACTTTGAGACCAGTCACCATTGTTCTATTAATTTTATTAAAGTTATGAAGAGGGACAAAATGGTCCACAGGTGCAAGATATAACTTGAGGCAAGGTGAATTTTGATAGAATTAGACATAAACTTGCAGGGGCTGATTAGAGTAGTTTGTTTGCAGGCAAACGGACCTCCAGCAACTGGGAGGCATTTAGAAATGAGATAGCAAGAGTTCAAGGTCTATATGTTCCTGTGAGGGTGACGGGCAAAGTCGGCATGAAGAGGGAAACTGGATGACAAGAGATATTGAGGCTTTAACCAAAGGAAAAGGAGGAGGTGTGAGTGAGGTCCAGGCAGATGGGATCAAAGGAATCCCTGGACATATACAGGGAATACAGGAGTTAACTGAAGAAGGAACTCAGGAGGGTGAGAAGGGGACATGAGATAACCTTGGCTGAGAAGGTCAGGATGAATCCAAAGAGGTTGTTCACATATATTTAAGAAAAGAGAATAACTACGGTGAAAATACGACCCCTCAAGGATCAAAGTGGATATGTATATGCGGAAATGCAGGAAATTCTGAAGGTTCTTAATTAATATTTCTCCTCTATTTTCACCATAGATAAATACATGAAGACTTGATGTGGAAGCTTATGGAAGTTAGTGGTGATATCTTTGGGGACAGTCTATATCATAGTAGTGGAGGTGTTGGATGTACAGGTATTAGAATGTAGAAAGGTGGATAAATCTCCTGGTTCTGACCAGATGTCTGAAAAAACATAGCATGAGGCTAGAGAAGAAACTACAGGGGCCCTGGGTGGCATTTTTGCATTATCGTTAACTGAAGGTGGGGTCCCAGAAGACTGGAGGGTAGTGAATGTTGTTCCCTTATTCAAAATGGGAAGGAAAGAAATAACTGGGGACTATAGACCAGTAAGCCTAATAGAATTTGGTGATGACAGTGAGGGAAGTTTTCAGAAATTGCAGCAGGTCCTTGATTAGCTGGGGAAGTGGGCCGAAGAATAGGAAAATGTAGTTTAATATAGATAAATGTGAGTTTTGCATTTTGTGAAGTAAAATCAAAGCAGGAATTTCGTGGTGAATAGCAGGGAGTTAAATGGTGTAGTGGAACAGAGGGGCATTGGAGTACAGGTGCATGGTTCTCTGAAAGTAAAGTCACGGGCAGACAGGTGAGTGACATGGTTTTTTGCACACTGGCATTTATCAGTCAGGGCATTGAGTGTGGAAGTTGGGAAGTTCTGTTGCACGTTTTAGGATGTTGCTGAGGCCGCACTTGCATTGTTGTGTTCAGTTTTGGTCACATTGTTATCAGAAGGATGTTATTAAACTGGAAAGATTGCAGACGAAATTTACAAGGATGTTCACATGACCCAACAGTCTGATTTACAGGGAGAGGTTGAAGAAGCAATGACATTTTTCTTCAGAGCATAGGAGACTGAGGGGGACTGATGGTGGGGACAGGTACAAGATAATGGGAGGCACGGATATGGTGAATGAACAGTTTTTTTTCCCCAGCGTTTTTTCGAATCGAGGACTAGAGTGCATCAGCTAAAGGTTAGAAACGAAATAATAAAAGAGACCAAAAAGGGGATAGATCTCACAGAGGGTGATAGGTAGCGAATGTTGTTCCCTTATTCAAAATGGGAAGGAAAGAAATAACTGGGGACTATAGACCAGTAAGCCTAATAGAATTTGGTGATGACAGTGAGGGAAGTTTTCAGAAATTGCAGCAGGACCTTGATTAGCTGGGGAAGTGGGCCGAAAAATAGGAAAATGTAGTTTAATATAGATAAATGTGAGTTTTGCATTTTGTGAAGTAAAATCAAAGCAGGAATTTCGTGGTGAATAGCAGGGAGTTAAATGGTGTAGTGGAACAGAGGGACATTGGAGTACAGGTGCATGGTTCTCTGAAAGTAAAGTCACAGGCAGACAGGTGAGTGACATGGTTTTTTGCACACTGGCATTTATCAGTCAGGGCATTGAGTGTGGAAGTTGGGAAGTTCTGTTGCACGTTTCAGGATGTTGCTGAGGCCGCACTTGCATTGTTGTGTTCAGTTTTGGTCACATTGCTATCGGAAGGATGTTATTAAACTGGTAAGATTGCAGACGAAATTTACAAGGATGTTCACATGACCCAACAGTCTGATTTACAGGGAGAGGTTGAAGAAGCAATGACATTTTTCTTCAGAGCACAGGAGGCTGAGGGGGACTGATGGTGGGGACAGGTACAAGATAATGGGAGGCACGGATATGGTGAATGAACAGTTTGTTTTTTTCCCAGCGTTTTCGAATCGAGGACTAGAGTGCATCAGCTAAAGGTTAGAAACGAAATAATAAAAGAGACCAAAAAGGGGATAGATCTCACAGAGGGTGATAAGCATATGGAATGAGCTGTCAGTGGTTGAGGCGTTTACATTAACAATATTTAAAAGGCACTTGGACAAGAACATGGAGAGGAAAGGCTCAGCAACATATGGGCCAAGTGCAGGGAAATGGGTTTAGCGTGGATGGACATTAAGGTCAACATAGACTAATTTGGGCCAACGCGCCTGTCTTCATGCTGTAGGACTCTCTGACTCTACAAGTAGAATAGCATTTGGGCCAAACTCTCATTTTTCCTTTTGTCATGAGTTCCAATAATATTTGTAAAACGTTCTTTCAAGTTAACATCGCAGAGATTTTGATTTCCAGGTTGTTTTTTTTTTCATCAAACGTGTGTGTGTGTGTGTGTTCCTCTGTATTTTTCAAAGGGAAATATTAATGCACATGTTTTCAATACCCACTCATCATTCTTCTTTCCATCATAGTTTGAGTAACATTGTTTTAGTCATTAACGTGTTGTTTTAGCAGATGAAAGAAATCTGCCTGACTTGTTCCGAACACTGAGGAGAAAGTGAGGTCTGCAGATGCTGGAGATCAGAGCTGGAAATGTGTTGCTGGAAAAGCGCAGCAGGTCAGGCAGCATCCAGGGAACACGAGAATCGACGTTTCGGGCATAGGCCCTTCTTCAGGAATGGGGAAGGTTTGTCCAGCAGGCTAAGATAAAAGGTAGGGAGGAGGGACTTGGGGGAGGGGCGTCGGAAATGTGATAGGTGGAAAGAGGTCAAGGTGAGGGTGATAGGTCAGACTGGGGTGGGGGCGGAGAGGTCGGGAAGAAGATCTCAGGTTAGGAAGGCGATGCTGAATTGATGGAGGAGTCCAAAGGCCTGCATATCCTTGGTGGAGTGGGAGGGTGAATTGAAATGTTGAGCTACAGGGTGGTTGGGTTGGTTGGTCCGGGTGTCCCAGAGGTGTTCTCTGAAACGCTCCGCAAGTAGCCGGCCTGTCTCCCCAATATAGAGGAGGCATCATCGTGTGCAGAGGATGCAATAGATGATGTGTGTGGAGGTACAGGTGAATCTGTGGCGGATATGGGAGTTTCCTTTGGGGCCTTGGAGGGAGGTGAGGGCGCGAGTCTTGCACCTCCTGCGGTTGCAGGGGAGGGTGCCGGGAGTGGAGGTTGGGTTGGTGGGGGGTGTGGATGTGACGAGGGAGTCACGGAGGGAGTGGTCTTTACGGAATGCTGATAGGGGAGGGGAGGGAAATATATCCTTGGTGGTGGGGTCCGTTTGGAGGTAGCGGAAATGACGGCGGATGATGCGCTGTACATGGAAATTGGTGGGGTGGTAGGTGAGGACCAGTGGGGTTCTGTCCTGGTGGCGGTTGGAGGGGCGGGGTTCAAGGGCAGTGTTCCTAACACTGACCCTGACACACTCTGAGATCTGTATCATTGGCAATTTCATTAACCTAGTAATAATTGAAATTTTTGGGACCAGTGGAAGAGTGGGACCAGAAAAGGAAACAGTGATCTAAAAGCACAGTTAACTATCAACTCAGTGAGCCTAACGTCAGTGTATTTTGAGGGATATGTTTTACATGCATTTAGAAAGACAAGGACTGGTTTGGGGTAGTCAACATGGCGGTGTGCCATGTAAAACAAGTATCATTAATGTGATTGAGTATTTTGAAGACGTGACAAAGAAGGTTGACGAAGGTAGTCTGATGTACATTGTTTACACTGGCTACAGCAAGGCATTTAATAAGGTTCCTCATCCTTACAGATTACTAAGGTTAGGTCACATGGAATTCAAGGAATGTTAACCAATTAGATACAAAATTGTCTTGAAGGTAACGGATTGTTTTCTAGACGGGAGGAATGTGGCCAGGGGTGTCCTGAAAGAATCACTGCTGAGCTCACTGCTTTTCATCATGCAGATAAATAACTTGGATGTAAACATCTGAGACATGGTTAGTCAGTTTGCAGATAACATCAACAGAGTGGTGTAGCGGACGGTGAAGAAGACTATCTTAGAGTACAGCGGCAACCTTGACCATCAAAGGGCTAACGACTGGCAGATAAGTTTAATTTAGATATTTGTGAGGTTTTGCATTTTGTTGAATTAAAGCAGGGTCGTGCCTTCGGGAATGTTACTGAATACGGAGACCTACAGGTGCAGGTTGACAGTTCCTTGAAAGTGGAGTCACAGGTAGACAGGGTGGTGAAGAACACGTTTGACATGCTTGCCTTAATCGGTCCAAACATTGAGTATAGGTGTTGATGCGGCATGTTACCCCTGTACAGGACGCAGGTGAGGCCACGTTAAGAATACTGCGCACCATGTTGGCTCTGCTGATGGGAGGATGTTGAGAGGGCGCCGAAATGATTTACAAGGATTTTTCGATACTGGGGTGGGGGGGGGGGGGCAGTTGAGATTCAGGGAGAAGATGAAAAGGTTGAGGCTTTTCCCCTGGACTGGAGGAGGGTGAACCGTAACATGAAAGTGGCTTATGAAATCTTGAGGGGCATGGATAGTCTGAATGGCCAAGGTCTTTTTCCCAGGGTTAGAGGAGTGCAGTTATAGACGGTATAGGTTGAAGGTCTGCGGGAAAGGTTTAGAGCGGACCTTGGGAGTTACATTTTCATGCCAAAGGTGATGCGTGAATGGAAAGTGCTGTCAGAGAAAATGTTGACAGCGGGTACAATTACACATTTAAAATATATCGGGATAGGTACATAAATAGGAAAGGTTCAGAGGGATATGGGCATATGATGGCAGATGAGACTAGACCAGATTGGGATATCTGGCCGATGTGGGCAAAGTGGAATAAAGGATCTGTTTCTCTTGTGGGAATTCTCTTCTCCAGAAGTTTGACATTCCTCTTTGTTTACATTTATTCAAAGCTGTGTTAGTTAAATATTTGGCAGAGCAGTGAGTCACGGAGAATGGGATACAGACAGGAAAGTGGGGCTGCGACCACAACCTGATCAACCACAATAGGTGCCTGGTGGAGAATGGTCAAAGTGTCTAATGACCCAGTACTGCTCCTCAGTCCCATGTTTCTGTGTTCCTTTCAACCCTTAACCCTGCTAGACAGGAGCAGTTGGAAGCTGGTTACTGCTATAACATGGTGCACAGAAACAGAGGAAACTGTTCAGCCCCTCAAGTCTGTCCCAAACGGTTTAGGAGATTTGGAAAATATAATTGGAAAATCCAGGTTGCGTATGAAAGAGTCACCGCATCACTCTATATAGAGCTTCCTCCCTCTGCAACTTGTGCACCATTTGTTGTTCATGTTGTAGACCCAGATTCACTGTGAATACAGACCCCAGAACTCACTTCGCGATTGCTCACAGAGTCCTCTGGTGCTCCTAACTGCAATATTCAATAACAGATTTTCTAGGAAAATCACGCCCACTAACTTTTCAATAACAGAATGTGAGAACATCAGAAAGAGGAACAAATCGTTCAAACCCCAATCCTGCCTTGCTCTTCACTAAGATCATTGTTGATCTGCTCTCGGTCTCAAATCCTCTTTAATGCTCGGTTCCTCAAGGCCCTCACCTCTCTGAGGGGTCAAAATACATCTACCCCCCTTTAAATAGTTTCATAGAAGATAGAACATAGAACAGTACAGCACAGTACAGGCCCATCGGCCCTTGATGTTCCACCGACCTTTTTTCCTACTCTCAGATCAGACTAGCCTCCATACACTACAATGTACCATCCTCCCATGTGCCTATCTAAGAGTCACTCACATGTCCCTGATATACCTGACAAAATACCACTGCTGGCAGTGCATTTCACGCACCCACCACTCTCTGTGTAAGGATCTGACCTCTGAGATCTCCTCGAAACCTCACTTCAAATGATGCCTCATCTTGATAGCCATTTCTGACTTGGAAAAAGCCTCTGGCTATCCAATGTATATATTTTATATATATATGCCTCTCACCATCTTGTTAACCTCAATCAAGTCATCTCTCATCCTTCTTCACACCAATGATAAAAGCCCTAGCTCTGTCAACCTTTCTTCATAAAACCTGCCCTCCGGTCCAGGCAGCATTCTGGTAAATTTCCTCTACACCCTTTCTAAATCTTCCGTAACTTTCCTTTAATTGGGTGACCAACACTGGACCCAATATGTCAAGTGTGGTCTAACCAGAGGTCTATAGAGCTGCAGCATAACCTCACTGCTCTTATAATCAATCCCCCTGTTAATGAAAGCTAACACCATTCGTCTCCTTAACAACCTGGTCAATTTAGGCCACAACTTTGAAGGATGTAAGGATATGGACTCCAAGATCCCTCTATTACTCCACACTGGAAAGAATCCTGCCTATAACCCTGCATTCAAATTCAAATTCAAACTAACAAAAATAATCACTTCACACTTTTCCAATTTGAAACCCATCTGCTGCTTCTTATCCCAGCTCGGCATTATGTCAATATCCAGTTGCAACTTACAACAGACCCCCACACTATATATCAATCTACAAACCTTCGTGTTATCAGCAAACTTACTAACCTACCCTTCCACTTCCTCATCCAAGTCATTTATAAAAGTCACAACGACCAGAACTGATCCATGAAGAACACCATTGGTCCCTTTCAGTGATCTCGGTCCCTTAACTCTCTGTGCAAGATAATTCCTGACATTCACTACCCCCTGTTTGAAGAAAACATTCTCTGCTTCTACACTATGACATTTTGATATGAACAAAAGAGTAAACACGGGGGCTCAGGTAAGAGAGACTGGCCCTGAACTCAAGGCAGTATTAGACTGAGGATGACATCAAGGAGTCTGAGCAAAATCGCACTTAATGAGAATCGATTGTGACCTCTCCACTGTTTGGAGTCATTCACATGCACAAGGGAAGATGGTTATCACCAGCGGACATCAATCATCTCAGCCATGGGACACATTTGTCGGAGATCCCCAGAGTAGCTCCCTCAGCCCAGGCATCTCCAGTTGGTCATTATAGAATCCCAACAGTGTCGGAGGAGGCCATTCAGCCCATTGAGTCCAAACTGAGAAAGACTGGGGATATTCACAGAAGTTAACATCATGTTCAAAACAAGTTCTCACTACTCAGCTCTTGAAGTAGAGAGTGTCCATGTGCAACTAGAAATGGACGCCATTCAAGATCATGCTGTTAAAGCCTGGGTAACATTTATGTAACAGCAATGGCAGACACTGCACATTTCCACAGTAAACGGAGGTGCTCATTCTGCACCACAATCTGGATTCACAAGAATATGGGGAAGTTATGTAGCCCATCAAACTATTGCACAGGACGTGTGGTAGCTCATTCAGTCCCTCCTGTCTATTACACAGGAAAAGAAGGAATATGCTGATTCCCAATTGTCACTTACATGGGATGAGAAAGAGACCATTTCACACCCGGAGTCACTTACATAAGGAACAGGAAGACGTCATTCAGCTTCACAAGTCACGAATACAGGAACAGGAAGGTGTCAGAGATGCTGCAAAATCACAAACAAATAGAGCAGTGACTGAACAGGTGGACTGTTCCAACCTGTCCACATGGCTAATTACTCATGCTACCTATGTGCTACTTTCACATGGTTTTCTGGTCGTAGGAATGAAGCAAACTTTATTAACCATTTTCCAAGATGTCTTCCATCTTCAAGAAAGCAGACCCATGGTCTCTATGGAGGTCAGAAGCTGGTGCAGAATTGTTACCTCATTCAAAATGAAGGTATTGTGACTGCTGACAGGATTGTGTACAAAGTGACATTTAGTACAGTGTCACACAGTAACTGTGCATTCAAGTGTCCAGAGTTCATTCAGAGCCTGTACCTTTCTGTCAATCGACATGGAGGTTCTGCAGAGGCATGTAAACTTTTGGGAATCAAACTTCCAATGAATAGTGTGCAATTGTGACTCTATTCAGCTGTTTGGGATGTAATGAGTGTCTGTCCGTAACCATCAAGTATCAACTTCTTATTCTCTCACAGAGCTACAGGTTAAACCCATATTTCCTGCACTCTGTCCTCGTGATAACATCATGCTAGGGTTTAGTCTGGTAAAACTCCTTTGGACTCTCTCAGTGACAAAGAGATCATTATTTATAAAATAGACCAAATCCATACACAATGCACCAAATACTCGCTCAAAAAAACACTACCATTGGGAAAGATGTACCAACTCTGGGACTGCAATCATTTTGCATGAAGAACCACATATTACTTACTTCCTGTAACGTAATAATTCTGTTAGTGACTTATGACCAAGGTCATCCAAGTCCTTTTAAACAACACTTCCCAATTTCTCACCATTGAAAAAAAATCATAAATGTGAATGAAGATATTTGTTCACATCTGATTCAGTTTTTTAAACTTGTGAACAGCTATTGCCCAAACACTGATTATTCTGATACCCAACAAGCCTTCAGTCCAGAGAAAAATCCCACTCCCTTCATTGTCTCCAACATCCAATTTTTATACCATGTGGTATATATTTCACATCTACATACCCATGGAATTTAACTTTCTCCACTCAACTCAGTGGTTAGCACTGCTGCCTCACAGCGCCAGAGACCCGGGTTCAATTCCCGACTCAGGCGACTGACCGTGTGGAGTTTGCACATTCTCCCCGTGTCTGCGTGGGTTTCCTCCGGGTGCTCCGGTTTCCTCCCACAGTCCAAAGATGTGCAGGTCAGGTGAATTGGCCATGCTAAATTGCCCGTAGTGTTAGGTTAAAGGGGTAAATGTAGGGGTATGGGTGGGTTGCGCTTCGGCGGGTCGGTGTGGACTTGTTGGGCCGAAGGGCCTGTTTCCACACTGTAAGTAATCTAATCTAATCTAATCCTATTGGTTCTCAATTTTCGATGTCACAGCGGACAATCTCCATAATTTCCAGCAAGTTTATCAAAGATCATTTCCCTTTCCAGAATCTAAGCCGACGCTACCAAATAAGATCACTATTCTCTAAATGTCGAGTTCTCAAATCCATTATAAAAGGTTACAATGTATTTTTCTCACAGCTGATACCGAGCTATTTAGTTTTCTGTTTTCCCTCTCCGTTCTGTTGTAAATATTTACGTTTAAAATAGCTGCTTTCCAGTCTGCAGGATCCTTTCCAGAATCTAACCAGCTTTGAAGAATAATCAGTAGTTCTTTCATGAGCTTTTACAATATATTTTAATGATATAGAAGATTGTATTAGTAATAACACTGGCAAATTTGCTGATGATACTAAGCTGGGTGGCAGGGTGAAAGGTGAGGAGGATGTTAGGAGTTTACAGTGGGACCTGGAAAGGTTAGGTGAGTGGTCAGATGCATGGCAGATGCAGTTTAATGTGGATAAATGTATGGTTATCATGAAGGTAAGCATGCAGGTACAGCCGAAAGTGAAGAAGGCTAATAGCATGCTGGCATTCATAACAAGAGGGATTGAGTATAGAAGCAGAGAGGTTCCTCTGCAGCTGAACATGGCCCTGGTGAGACCACACCTGGGGTATTGTGTGCAGTTCTGATCTCCAAATTTGACGAAAGACATTCTGGCTATTGAGGGAGTGCAGAGTAGGTTCACGAGGTCAATTCCTGGAATGACGGGACTACCTTACGCTGAACGACTGCAGCGACTGGGCATGTATACCCTTGAGTTTAGAATACTGAAAGGGGATCTGTTTGGGACATATAAGATTATTAAAGGATTAGACACTCTGGAGGCAGGAAACATGTTTCTGCTGATGGGTGAGTGCCGAACCAGAGGACACA
Organism: Chiloscyllium plagiosum; assembly: GCF_004010195.1. NCBI lineage: Eukaryota > Metazoa > Chordata > Chondrichthyes > Orectolobiformes > Hemiscylliidae > Chiloscyllium > Chiloscyllium plagiosum. Next base: position 293 of record NW_025207168.1, on the reverse strand, counting down.
GCTTAAAAATACAGGGTAGACCATTTAGGACAGAGATGAGGAGACAACTTCTTCACCCAGAGAGTGGTGGCTGTGTGGAATGCTCTGCCCCAGAGGGCAGTGGAGGCCCAGTCTCTGGATTCATTTAAGAAAGAGTTGGATAGAGCTCTCAAGGAATCAAGGGTTATGGAGATAAGGCAGGAACAGGATACTGATTAAGGATGATCAGCCATGATCATATTGAATGGTAGTGTAGGCTCGTAGTGCAGAATGGCCTACTTCTGCACCTATTGTCTATTGTCCATTGAGCTCTA
>NW_025207167.1:11245-12629 GCF_004010195.1 Chiloscyllium plagiosum | reverse complement strand
TGTTAGATCATCTGGAATACAAGGAGAATTAGCTACTTGGATACAGAGCTGGTTCGAAGCTAGAGGTGGAGGGTTGCTTTTCAGACTGGGTCCACTGCTCTTTGTCATATATGTAAATGATTTGGATGTGAACATCGGACGTATGGTTAGTAAGTTTGCAGATAACACGAAAACTACAGCGAAGAAGGTTACCTCAGAGTATACTGGGATCTTGGTCAGATAGGCCAAAGGGCCAAGGAGTGGCAGGTAAGAGTTTAATTTAGATAAACATGAGATGCTGCATTTTCGAAAGGCAAATCAGAGCAGAACTTATGCACCTAATGGTAAGGATCTGGGGAGGGTTGCTCTACAAAGAGACCTTCGATTAGAGATTCATTGTTCCTTGAAAGTGGAATCATAGAATCCCTACAGTGTTGGGCCCCTTTGGCCCAACAAGTCCACACCGACCTTCCAAACAGTAACCCACCCAGACCCATTCCCCCTACCCTACATTTACCTTTGACAAATGCACTTAACCTACACATCCCGGAACACTATGGGCAATTTAGCATGGCCAATTCACCTAACCTGCACATCTTTAGAATGTGGGAGGAAACGGGAGCACCTGGAGGAAGCCTACATAGACACGGAGAGAACATGCAAACTCCACAAAGACAGTTGCCTGAGGCTGGAATCTCTGGCGCTGTGAGGCAGCAGTGCTAACCAGGAGTTGCAAATAGATAAGATAGTGAAGACACTTGGTATGCTTTATTGGTCAGTGTATTGAGTATAGGAGTTGGGAGCTCATGTTGCTACTATACACGAAATTGGTTCGGCCACTTTTGGAATATTGTGTGCAAATCTGGTCTCCCTATTGGAAGGATGTTGTGAAACATGAAAAGGTTCACAAAAGACTTACAAGGATGATGCCAGAGTTGGAGGGTGTGAGCTATAGGGAGAGGCTGAATGGGCTGGGGCTATTTTCCCTGGAGTGACAGAGGCTGAGAGGTGACCTTATTGAGGCTTATAAAATCATGAGGGGCATGGATAGGATAAATAGACAAAGTCTTTTCCCTGGTGTAGGGAAGACTAAAACGGGACTAGATTCATATCGGATATCTGCTCAGCATGGATGAGTTAGTCTTCAGGGTGTGTTACCTCCTTTCCCCCTCACTCTGTTACCGACTCTGTCTCTTAACCCCTCTTGCCCCTTTCCCCCTCATTCTGTTACTGCCCTCATGCCCCTTCCCCCACACTCTTACCACCTCCTGCCTCTTACCCCTCCCTCCGTTACCCCTTGCCCCACCCTCTTATCTCCCTCGCTGCTACCTCTGTTACCCTTCCCTGTTAACTTGTCCTGTCCCTCGCCCCTCCCTCTCTCATACACCCTTCTAATCCTTGCCCC
>NW_025207167.1:0-4817 GCF_004010195.1 Chiloscyllium plagiosum | reverse complement strand
ACACACAGATACACACACACAGACACAGACACACACACAGACACACACACCCACACACAGACCACACACAGATACACACACACAGACACAGACACACACACAGACACACACACCCACACACAGACCACACACAGATACACACACACAGACACAGACACACACACAGACACACACACCCACACACAGACCACACACAGATACACACACACAGACACAGACACACACACAGACACACACACCCACACACAGACCACACACAGATACACACACACAGACACAGACACACACACAGACACACACACCCACACACAGACCACACACAGATACACACACACAGACACAGACACACACACAGACACACACACCCACACACAGACCACACACAGATACACACACACAGACACAGACACACACACAGACACCCACACACAGACACACACACAGACACATACAGACACACAGACACAGACGCCCACACACAGACATGCACGCACACACACACACACACACCCTGGGAGTAGGGTTATTCCAGAGGTAGCCTGATGTTCTCTTGTGGCTGGCAGACCAATCAAATACAAAGTGCCGATATTCTGTTAAATTCTGAATAGGTTCGACCCAGGGGGTGGCAGAAGAGTGTTCACTTGTTCACACATAAGTACCTTTAGAAGGCTTCCCTTCCCTCCTGAAACAAATGGTGTAGTCGATGGTGCTGTTGAGACCTACAAGGGAGGGGGGCCTATGCGGTTGGTTGTAATTAAGGTGGTGATACCAGTCCCTGAATGAGGTCAGATAATACCCTTCCAACTGTAATTCCCGTGCGTTATCGGTGTTAGCAGGATCACTGGAAAAGCTGTGACGCAGTAGCCATTCAGCCAATTTGTGTCAGTGAAAAGGTATGGGCCACAAAGGGATTGCCCCCCGAATGGGTGGTGTGTGGGGACATACCCAGCAGTGGGTGTCTCTCCCCATTACATGGGCTGTCTGGAAGGCCAGGTCCGAAAAGCTATTATGTTTGGGGGTGTCAGTTTGAAATCCATCTGTTCTCAAGGCTCCATTTCCCAAAGTCCCCAATGTCACAAGTATGGAAAATATCTTTGTCCTTAATCGGTGTTGGTTTCCAGGCTGACTCTTTGGCAGTCGGTTCTGTGTACCCATCAAGGCTACTCTTTTACCTTCACAGCCGTGGGGGTGGTCAGCAGCACCTGGAACAGTCCTCTCCATCTTGGTCCCAGCTTCTTTCATTCCCAGTCCTTTATCAGCAGCAGGGTAGTCCCCTTCAGGCAAATCACCGCGCTCTCGGTAAGCCTGGCGTACCTGCAAATGCAAACTTTGGAGAGATTTGGTTAGCCCCTGCAGGTATGCCCCCACCTCCTCTCCCAGGGTGTTCATTTCAAGTCTTTCAGGGAGGGGTCTATCCCAGGTCCTCATGGGGTCTTCACAGGCTTCCCATAAAATACCTCAGCAGGAGACTGACCGGTTTTGCTCGAAGGGGTAACTCTCATGTGGAACAGGGCCAACCTAGGCCTGTTTCCTGTTTTAGCTTTGCCAGCTTTCTTTTTGGGTACGCTTTGCCCATTCCACCACCCCAGCTGCGTTTGGGTGGGGGTTACAGTGGAATTGTTGTTTATCGCTAATTCCCTGTAAATCCCCTGGTTAATTTTAGCCACGGAGTGTGGCCCATTGTCTGAGCTAATGGTCTCCGGGAGTCCATCGTGGGGAATTATTTCCCTCAGTAGTTTTTTTTACCACCGTTGTAGTCATGTTGTCCTTTGTTGGGATGGCCTCAATCCATCTGCTGAAGGCATCTACTATTACCACCCAATACTTATAACATTGTAATCTGGCAAGTTCTATAAAGTCTAGTTGTAAACAATAGAACGTCTAGGGAGCACCCCATCTATGACCATAGTCTGTATTCCTCTACAGGGATGTGCCCCAGTAAGTGTCGTATCTCTCCTACATCTGGCGTACCCGTCCTTATCCTTTTTGTGATCAGGTATTGCTGTGAGCCCAATGGGACCAGGAAAGCGGGGTGTAAGGCTGCCTGCTTGCGTGTTGCCCTTGGAGACCCTGTCACCAGTGCAAGCTGAACATTTGATCACCGCTAGGCTGGATGATCACTATGAGGCCTGCAAAAGATTATACACAAAAACAGCGTTACTAATGGGTTGCCCCGTGGAGGTTAAAAATCCCCTGTGCTCCCATAACGTGTTGTAGTCATGGACAATACCGAAAGCCTAGCCAGAGTCCGTACAAATATCGGCCGATTTCCCCTCCGCCAAAATGCAAGTCTGAGTGAGGGCAAACAATTCAGCCTTCCGGGCTGAGTGAAGAATCAAATGCTGCGTGCTCAATTATTTCAGGATCCGTGGCAATTGCATTTCCGGAACATCGCTGACCTGTGGGCCATCCGTGTAATGCGGAACTACTTTCGGTTAGGACTGTGGCCCTCCAGAATCATTTGGCCCTGGACTTCCTGCTAGCCAAGGAGGGTGACACCTGTGCTACTGTTGGGGCAGAGTGCTGCACCTCCATCCCTGATGAACCCACTAACATCACTGACCTCCCTAAACACATCACACAGGAAATCCAGACTATCCAAACTATTGACAATATGTCTGGCAATGGCTTGGAAGGGTGGTCACTAAGAGGCGTCCTTGGAGGACTGGGAGGCCTGCTGGTACATATCAGAATTACAATACTAATTGGAGGGCTGCGCATTTTGAGAGGTTGAGGCGGTCAATATTGGAAGTAAAGATGTCGAGGGTGGGTAACAGACCAGCACGTGGTATCCAGGTACATTGGACATTGGTGAAGGGGTCCAATGGAGGTGGAATTGTAAAACCTGCGCACACACCTTCCCCCTCACCTCCGTCCAAGGCCCCAAAGGAGTCTTCCACATCCATCAAAGTTTCACCTGCACATCCACCAATGTCACTTATTGTATCCGTTGCTCCCAATGCGGTCTCCTCTACATTGAGAAGACTGGACGCCTCCTCGCAGAGCGCTTTAGGGAACATCTCCAGGACACCGGCACCAATCAAACCCACCATCCCGTGGCCCAACATTTCAACTCCCCCTCCCAGTCTGCCAAGGACATGCAAGTCCTGGGCCCCCTATATCGCCATTCCCTCACCACCCAACGCCTGGAGGAAGAACAATTCATATTCTGCCTCGGGACCCTCCAACCCCATGGCATCAATGTGGATTTCACCAGTTTCCCCATTTCTCCTCCCCTCACCTTATCCCAGTTCCAATCTTCCAACTCAGCACAGTCCTAATGACCTGTCCCACCTGTCCATCTTCCTTCCCACCTATCCGCTCCACCCTCCCCTCTGACCTATCACCTTTACCCCCACCTCCATTTACATATCGCACTCTCAGCTATCTTCCCGCCAGCCCCACCCCCCTTCCATTTATCTCTCCACCCCCGAGGCTCCGAGCCTCATTCCTGATGAACAGCTTTTGCACGAAATGTCGATTTTCCTGTTCCTCGGATGCTGCCTGACCTGCTATGCTTTTTCACCACCACACTAATCTCTAGCATCTGCAGTCCTCACTTTTGCCTATGGCTTTGTGTGGGACAGATCATGTCTTATTAACTTGATTGAATTTTTTGAGGAGGTGATGAGTGAGCAATGAGGTTGGAGCAGTGGCTGTTGCCTACATGTATTTTAGTAAGGGTTTCCACAGGGCCCCTCATGATAGGCTCATCCAGAAGATTAAGATGCATGGGATCCATGGTGAATTGGTCTTGTGAATTTAGAATCGGCTTGCTCATAGAAGGCCGGGGGTAGTAGTGGAAGGGTGTTTTTAAGGTGGAGATCAATGACTAGCGGTGTTCCACAGAGAACCATACTGGGACCTATGCTGTTTGTGACATATATATATAATTGACTTTATATAAAAGATCATTGGAGTTTCGTATGGTGTAGATGGTTGTGAAAGGATACAGCGGGATATAGATCAGGTGCAGATATGGGCGGAGAAATGGCAGATGGAGTTAATCTGGGTTAGTGTGAGGTGCTGCACTTTCGGAGATCAAATGTTTAGGAAAAGTATATAGTTAATGGCAGGGCCCTGAACAGCATTGATGTACAGAGGGATCATGGGGTTCAAGTTCATAGCTCCTTGTGAGTGACCACACAAGTAGATAGGGTAATAAAGAAGGTGTATGGTATGTTGACCTTTACTGGTCAGGGAATTGAGTACAAGAGTCAGGATGTCATGTTGTAGCTTTATAAGACTTTGGTTCGGCCACACTTAGAGCATTGCATTCAATTCTGTTTGCCACATTACAGGATGGATGTAGAGGCTTTGGAGAGGGTGCAGAAGAACTTTACCAGGATGCTGCCCGGATTAGAGGGGATGAACTGTAAGAAGAGGCTAGAAACCTCAGGTTTTCTCTGGAGTGACGGAGGCTGAGGGGAGACTTATGAGACAGAGTTGACAGTCAAACACTTTTTCCCAATGTTGCAATGTCTAATACTCAGGGTCATGCATTTAAGGTGGGGGTGGGAGTTGGGGGTAAAGCTTAACGGAGATGTGAGGGGCAAGGTTTTTACACAGAGAGGCGGTAGGAGTCTGGGATACGCTGACAGGGGTGGTGGTGGAGGCAGATATGACAGGATCATTTAAGGGACTTTTAGATAAGCACATGAATAAGCAGGGAATGGAGGGATATGGACCAAGCGCAGGCGGAAGAGATAACTTTAATTTGGCATCAGATTCGGCACAACATCATGGGCTGAAGGGGCCGATCCTGTGCTGTAGTGTTCTATGTTTCGGTTTATTTTCTTTTCTGGGGGCCAGCTCTC
>NW_025207166.1:4447-12628 GCF_004010195.1 Chiloscyllium plagiosum | reverse complement strand
GAGAGGGACACAGCAAGGCAGGCAGTATCAGGATGGAGAGGGACACAGCAAGGCAGGCAGCACCAGGAGGGAGAGAACTCAACGTTTCAGATTAGATTAGATTCCCTACAGTGTGGAAACTGGTCCTTTGTTGCAACAAGTCTACACCGACCCTCCAAAGAGCAACCCACCCAGACCCATTCCCCTGCCCCACATTTACCCCTGACACTACGGGCAATTTAGCATGGCCAATTTACCTGACCTGGACATCTTTGGGCTGTGGGTGGAAACCGGAGCACCCGGAGGAAACCCACGCAGACACGGGGAGAACGTGCAAACTCCACACAGACAGTCATCGAAGGCAGGAATCGAACCTGGGTCCTTGGTGCTGTGAGGCAGCAGTGCTAACCACTCAGTCACCGTGCTGCCCCCACTTCAGGTATAACCCTCCCTCTGGACTGGGCTCAGCAATTTCCCTTCGGCATCGGCTCCTTTCCAGCCAGCAGGTTGGTGGAGGTGGAGGGGTAAGACAAGCAGCCAACTCAGCCTGGATTCCGTACCTCCCCTTCGAGTTCAAATAGTAATGGGCTTGGAATTCCAGGGTTGGAGAGTGAAGCCATTTGGTCGAGTTTTCCGGAGAGGCTGTGGATAGTCTGGGATTTTGTTCTCTGGAGCTTGGGAGACTGAAGGGATGGTGAGCTGATAAAGTCGATGGAATCATGAGGGGCATCAATAAGGGAAATAGGCAACAGCTTTACCCGATAGTGAGGAGCCTAAAACTAGAGGGTGCTCATTGAAAAAAAACCCAGAAGTTAACACAGAAACAAGACAGAGTAGTTTTCTTTGGGATTCCTTTCCATGTTCTCCGAGCATTTAAATCAGACTCGGATAGTCACTGCGAGTGCTGTAGCCAATAGGGTAACAGTGCTGGAAAGCAGGAACACATTATAAAATACTGCCTCCCTCTACACTCTACATCTTGTTTTCACTGTAATAAATCTTCTCTTGACGCTATTCAAGGCCTTGCCATCTGTGTCACAGAATTCCAGTTATTAAGGTGGCACAGTGGCTCAGAGGTTAGCTCTGCTGCCTCACAGCACCAGCGAACCCCAGGTTCAATCCTTGCCTCAGGCAACTCTCTGTGTGGAGTTTGCGCGCTCTCCCCGTGTCTGCGTGGGTTTCCTCCGGGTGCTCCAGTTTCCTCTCACAATATAAAGATGTGCAGGCTACATCGAACATTGAAAGGCCCAGCACAGAACAGGCCCTTTGGCCCACAATGTTGTGTCAAGGATTCATCCTAAAATAAAATAACTTAACCTACGCACCCCTCAACTCACTGCTCTCCATCTGCATGTCCAGCAGTCGCTTAAATGTCCTCAATGACTCTGCTTCCATCACCACCGCTGGCAATGCAAACCATACATTCACAACTCTCTGCAGAAAGAACCTATCTCTGACGTCTCCTCTATACCTTCCTCCTAATATCTTAAAACTATGACCCCTCGTGCCAGTCAATCCTGCCCTGGGGAAAAGTCTCTGGCTATTGACTCTATCCATGCCTCTCATTACCTTGTATACCTCGATCAGGTCACCTCTCTTCCTCCTTCTCTCCAGAGAGAAAAGTCCGAGCTTAGTCAACCTCTCTCCATAAGGCAAGCCCTCCAGTCCAGGCAGCATCCTGGTAAACCTTCTTTGCACCCTCTCCAAAGCCTCTGTATCTTTCCTACAGTAGGGCGACCAGAGCTGGACACAATATTCCAAGTGTGGTCTCACCAGGGACTTGTAGAGCTGCAGCAAAACCTCGCAGCTCTTAAACTCGATCCCCCTGTTAATGAAAGCCAAAACACCATGTGCTTTCTTAACAACCCTATCCACTTGGGTGGCAACTTTGAGGGATCTACGTACTTGAACACCCAGATCCCTCTGTTTGGGTTGGGTTGGCCATGGGAAATTGCCCATAGTGTTCAGGGGGATGTGTAGGTTAGGTTCATTAGTCAGGGGAAATGTAGAGTAATAGGGTAGGGGAATGGGTCTGGATGGGATACTCTTCGGAGGGTTGGTATAGACCTGTGGGGCCAAATGGCCTGTTTCCACACTGTAGGGATTCTATGATTATCAGTAACCTCTTTGCATTTGTATTTTCTGCATCTATGTATCAAGCCTTTGATATTTGTGTGATTTTGCTGACCAGATTTCTTGATTCTTTCTGCCACATTCAAAGGTCTGCCACCCAGTCTCCGTGTTCCTGTAGTATTGAAGCATACTACATCACATATTCTGTCTCTGGGTATTTGCCAAGTTTTAATGACCACATTAGCAGAAAGTCTGGGTGCACTATATCCAGGCTTTCTGTTGTTCAGAATAAACCTCTGCTCCAATCTGCCAGGCGAAAGCAGGAGCTATGTACTCATTGTTTACTTTCTTTTCGTTTATTGTTTATCAGTGGTGAATATTACTGAACAGTTTGTACAGAAATGATATTGATGGCAGCACATCTTGTACTATTTCGGAATGAGAGACTGTTACGTGCATGGTGTCTTTATTCATATTGTTTGATGTGAAAGGTGCTGTGACACAGAAGCTTCTTCACAAACTCAAACATGGACAATGTTCGGTTACTCCATATTTCTCACAGACATCTCCCTGCGTGGTGTGAGAGCAGTGTGCTTTGTATGTGATATCCCTGAAGCAGATCATGCAACGAGTGTTGAATTTTACTGTGTTATTATTTCCTGATAAAATTTGGAGAAATGTGCTATATAACAATTCAAATTTGATGACTTCAACCTTTATTCACAGTAGGGTTAAGGAGCCTGACTCCATTTGACATTTTAGATCCAGCATATTCACCCTTGATATTCACCCCTGACTGTTTCCATTTGGGGACGGTCTTTATAACGTTTGCCTGATGAAAGGATGCATTTTTCACAGTTGTAAAAGTACCAGTTAATAAAAGACTAATAATCTGGAGCATCTACACCCGAGACACAGCTTGCTGCACAGATAGCTTTTCATTCATTCTCTCCTTGATCTAGTCAGGGAGTGGAGAGTCAGAGAGGTCTCCAGCTTACAAAAGCCCGCCCAGTCTGTACCATCTAACTATTCCAATCCTATTTTCCAGCACTTGGCCCATAGCTGTGTGTGCCTTAGCACTGCAAATGCACATCAAAATTCTTCTTCAATATGATGAGGGTTTCTGCCTCTCCCTCTCCCCCCCCCCTGTATGTGATTCTCTATCTGTAACTGTCTACGTGTCTATCCCAAACAAACTATATCTGCATATTCGTAGCTCTGAGTGTTTGAGGCAGTGTTTATGGATGTGTGTATTAGTGTTGATCTGTGTCTGTGTGTGTGCGCGTATCTGTGTGTATGTGCGTGTGCATGTGTGTGTCTGTGTGTGCATGTGTGTCTGTGTATATCTGTACATGTCTGTGTGTGTGTATCTGTGCGTGCGTGTGTGCATATGTATCTGTGTGTATCTATGTGTGTAACTGCGTGTGTCTGTATGTGTGTGTATCTGTGTGTGTGTATGTGTGTATCTGTGTGTGTCTGTGTGTGTACCTGTGTGTATCTCCATATATGTGTGCGCGTGTGTGTTTGTGTACATCTGTGTGTGTGTGTGCATCGTGTGTGTTTGTGTACATCTGTGTGTGTGTGTGCATGTGTGTGTATGTATCTGTGTGCGTCTGTGTGTGTGTATCTGTGTATGTCTGTGTGTATATGTGTGTATCTGTGTGTGTGTGGGTGAGTGTGTGTGTGTATATCTGTGTATGTGTGTATATCTGTATGTGTGTGTATATCTGTGTGTGTCTGTGTGCATGTGTGTGTGACTGTGTGTCTGCATGTATCTGGGTGTGTGTGTATCTGTGTGCGTGTGAGTGTGTGTGTGTATCTGTACCTGTGTGTGTGTGTGTATGTGTGTATCTGTGTTTGTGTGTGTGTCTGTGTATCTGTGTGTGTGTGTGTCTGTGTATCTGTATGTGTGTGTGTATCTATGTGTGTATGTATACCTCTATGTGTGTATCTTTGTGTGTGTGTGTCTATCTGTCTGTGTCTTTGTGTCAGTGTGTGTGTATCTATGTGTGTGTATCTGTGTGTGTGTATGTGTGTATATATATATATATCTATGCGTGTATCTGTGTGTGTGTGTATATCTGTACTGAACTGTCTCTTCTGATCTATTTCAGCTCTTATTGTAGCTGTGTGCCCATCAACTGCTGTAGATGAGTGTGTGTATTAGTGTGCGTCCCTCTGACTCAGTGTGTCTCTAAGTCTGTGTCACTGTGCAGTGACCTCTGTTGTTCTGGGGGTGAATCCATTGAAATGGTGTTTACCCGTCTCTCCCCTTTCTTTCTGTCTGTCTATCTTGTGTGTAAAGTGTCATATTGGAGAGTATCTCCAAATTGTGTCTCTATATATTTGTGCCTGTGGATCTGTCTCTCGTGCAATGGGACTGGAGGGAAGTTTGAATGAGTGAATGAATTAAAAAGTGATGAATCAAAGGCAGAGTCTCCTTTGCACACACGCACACACACGCCCCCATTAAACACCCCTCTCTCTCCCCGGAACTGTTTAATGTGATACAATGCCACTCTCTGCTGGTCGCTACATGCCGCTACATGAGTGGATGATCTTTTCTGTGGTGAGAGCATCACAGCTTGTGAATCTCTCATGTTTGTGTGTGTGTCTGTGTGTGTGTGTGTGTGTGTGTGTCTGTGTGTGTGTGTTGGCTGCTCTATGGAGCATTTCTCACCTGGAGCTTGGTTTCTATGATACAATCGAGAACCAGCGGGTGGCCTCACCCACCAACTGGCCGTTACACGATTAACACATCTTTACTCCTCTCTCCCACACATGTACAGTTCCACTTCCCTCTTAGATGCCTCAGTGTTATTTGCCTTATCCATTTCTCGTAGCAAGGACTTCTGCTTTTCCATTTCCCTCTGTGTTTCTCTCAAATTTCCAATCGGATTTATTGGTACTTATGGCTCCGAATCCCATCTACGTGACAAGTGCAGATCCTAGCTCTAAGTCTACTCGCTGTTCATGGAAAATGGGTCACATCAAGGCACCAGGAATACTCTCTGAATCTGTGACTCTGATACTTGCTGGTTTCTTGCTCACCTTGAGCAAGGTCTGAGGGAAGCTGCAGAAAAACAACAGAATCTGCTCTGTGCTGTGAACTCACCTCTCACAGGGCAACATCTGTCAGGGGTGAAAGGGGAACAAGCAATCCCGATTATTGCAAGGTACAGTCACCATAATCCTACCAACCCACAGGATGTACTCTCTGATTAGGGAGAGAGATGTCTGACGGTGGTTTAATCAGAGTCAGAGAATCCCAACACTGTGCAAACAGGCCATTCAGCCCAATGAGTCTACATTGACCCTTCAAAGGGCACTTCACCCAGATGTGCTCTCTTACCCCCCCAACCCTGCATTTCACGTGTCTAACCCGCCTAGCCTGCACATTCCTCAACACTACGGGCAATTTACCACGGCCAATTGATCCCAGCCTGCACATCTTTGGACTGTGGGAGGAAACCGGAGCACCCGGAGGAAACCCACGCAGACACGGGGAGAATGTGCAAACTCCACACAGTCAGTCACCCGAGGCTGGAATCAAACCCAGTCCCTGGTGCTGTGAGGCAGCACTGCTAACCACTGAGGCACCATCACTTGTGGGTCAGTAGGCCTCAGGCAAGGCTGAGAAGGAGAGCCCTTCATGATAACTACAGCTGATGTGGGAATTGAACCCATGTTGTTAAAGGTGTTCATAAGGACATAAGAACTAGGAGCAGGAGTAGGCCATCTGTCCCTTCGAGCCTGCCCACCCTGCCATTCAATAAAATCATGGTGGATCTGTTCATGGCCTCAGCTCCACTTACTCACCCTCTCACCAGAACCCTCAATCCCTTTACTATTCAAAACGTTATCTACCTTAGCTTTAAAAACATTTACTGAGGAAGCCTCAACCACTGACTGGGCAGGGAGCTCCACTGATTCACAACCCTCTGGCTGACAAAGTTCCTTCTCAATTCAGTTCAAAATCTGCTCCTCCTAATGTTGAGGCAATACTCTCTTGTCCTAGTTTCACCCACCATGGAAACATCATCTTTACTTCCAACATAACCTCCCTGCTTTTAAACTCAATCCCTTTCGCAATGAAGGACAAAATTCCATTTGCCTTCCTAATTCCCTGTTGTACCTGCAGACCAACCCTCTGTGATTCACACACAAGACACCCAGGTCCCTCTGCACAGCAGCATGCTGCAATCTATTACTGTTCAATTTATAATCCTTGTTCCTGTTACTCCTCCCAAAATGGATGACTGCACATTTACCAACATTGTATTCCATCTGCTACACCTTTGACCACTCACTTTAACTATTTATGTCCCTTTGCAAAGCTTGCTCGACTTCTGCACATTTTGCTCTGCCACTCATCTTAGTGTCATCCACAAACTTTGATACACTACATGTTGCCCCCAACTCCAAATCATTGATATAAATTGTGACTAATTGCAGTCCCAACACCGATCCCTGAGGCACACCACTCGTCACAGATTGCCAACCAGAAAATAGCACTCGTTGCTTCCTGTGAGTTAACCAATCCTCTATCCAGGCTAATACTCTACCCCTAGCACCATGCATCCTTGTCTTATGCAGTAGTCTCTGTGTGGCACCTTGTCAAAGGCCTTTTGGAAATCTAGGTACATCACATCCACTGGCTCCCCGTTGTCCACCTTGCTCATGATGTCTTCGTAGAATCCCAAAAGATTAGTTAAGCATGATCTGCTCTTCATGAACCATGTTGCATCTGCCCAATGGGACAAGTTTTATCAAGATACCTTGCTGTTTCTCCTTTGATAATAGACTCAACCATCTTCCCCATTACTGAGGTTGAGCTAACTGATCTATCATTCTCCATCTTTTGTCCCCCCCCTCTTTTTAAACAGTGGCGTCACATTTGCTGCTTTCCAATCTGCTGGGACTGCTCCAGAGTCCAGTGAATTTTGGAAAACTACCACCATTGCATTTCTCCCGCCATCTCTTTTAGTACCCTGGGATGCATTCCATCAGGGTTGAAACTTTATTGCTGGAACAGCACAGCAGGTCAGGCAGCATCCAGGGAACAGGAGATTCGACGTTTCGGGCACAGGCCCTTCTGATGCATTCCATCAGGGCCAGGAGACTTATCTATCCTTAGCTCCATTAGTTTGTCCAACACTAACTCTTCCATAATAATGACTGATTCCAGGTGCTCACCTCCCTTCATCTCTTTGTCAATTACTGGCATGTTCCTCGTGCCCTCCACTGTGAAGGACGGTTCAATGCCCATAACGAAATGGTCCTTCTCATCCTCTAAAGGACCAATGTCTATTTCAGCCACTCTTTTTAGTTTTATATATTTATAGAAACCTTTGCTATCGGTCTTTATATACTGTGCTGGTTTTTTCTCATGTTCTATCTTACTTTTCATTATAGGTCTTCCTGTGGCTTTCTGTCGATCTTTAAAGTTTCCCCAATTTTCTACTTTCATGCTGTTTTTGGCCACTTTGTATGCCTTCTCTTTCAATTTGATAGCCTCCCTTATTTCCTTCAATACCTGTGACAGATTACCCCTTTTTTTACACTCCTTCCTTTTCACTGGAATATACATTTGCTGAGCACTTTGAAAAATTGCTTTGAAAGTTCTCCAGTGCTCATCAACGGTCCCACCATAAAATCTTTGTTCTCAGTCTACTCTAGCTAAGTCCTCCCTCATTGTAGTCCCCCTTGTTCAAGCACAGGACCCTAGTACTGGATCTTACCTTCACCTCTCCATCTGTGTTCTAACTCCAACCATCCTGTGGTCACTCCTTCCGAGAGGATCCTGAACTGTGAGGTCATTAATTATTCCTGTCTCATTACACAGTCCCAGATCGAGGAGAGCTTGCTCTCTCGTCGGTTCCATTACATACTGCATATTGTTCTGCATCATATTGCAGCTGTCCAGCCAACTGATCCTATCTCAATGGAAAATGGTGGGCCTCGCCATCTGTATTTTGATGAAGGAATGGGACACTTTATATAATAATTTGTAAACAATGTGGCCCTTTCCTGAAGAGGCCTCAGAGTCATGCTTGTGTGAACACAGGAGATAGGTCACCCCCCCCACACCCCCAATCTCCACCCCCACCCCCGATCCCCAACCCCCAC
>NW_025207166.1:0-2035 GCF_004010195.1 Chiloscyllium plagiosum | reverse complement strand
GCCCCAACCCCCCCCCTTTGATCTCTCAGCTCCTTCCCCCGACCCTCACATTCCCGATGAAGGGCTTATGTCTGAAACGTCGACTCTCCTGCTCCTCGGATACTGCCTGACCGGCTGTGCTTTTCCAGCACCACACTCTCAGCTCCGATCTCCCAGTGTTCAAGTCCCAACTGACAATGTGATGGAGATGTACCAAACAGATTAATTGAAATAAAAACACAAGATAAGCAAATTATGATCTCAGCCATAAAAACCAGGGGCAGGAATAGGCCAGTCAGTCCGTTGAGACTACTCTACCATTGAATATCATCACAGTTAGAGAGAAACAAACTCGCAGATGCTGCAAGCCAGGGTGGCCAGGCAGGAGGCTGGAAGATCATAGCCAGCCAGGCAGCATCACAAGGCAGCATGGTGGGTCAGTGGTTCGCACTGCTGCCTCACAGCGCCAGAGACCCGGGTTCAATTCCCGCCTCGGGCGACTGACTGTGTGGAGTTTGCACGTTCTCCCCGTGTCTGCGTGGGTTTCCTCCGGGTGCTCCGGTTTCCTCCCACAGTCCAAAGATGTGCGGGTCAGGTGAATTGGCCATACTAAATTGCCTGTAGTGTTAGGTGCATTAGTAGGGAGTAGGTGAATGGGTCTGGGTGGATTACTCTTTGGAGGGTCAGTGTGGACTTGTTGGGCCGAAGGGCCTGTTTCCATACAGTAGGGAATCGAATCTAATCAACGTTTCGGGTATAACGGAGGGGGGGCCTCCGCCTCCTGATGCTGCCTGGCTCGCTGTGCTCTTCCAGCCCCTTGACTGAATATAATCACAGCTGATCCTCTCTCTCAATGCCATATCCCCACTTCCTCGCCATAGCCTTGATGCTTTTAAAAAATACACATTTCTTTCTGTTTCTTTCTTGAATACATGAGCAACCTGGCCTTTCTGGATTCCCACCCTTTGCGGAAAAGTAATGCTGTCATTCCCTCTGACTTTACTGTCCCCTAATGCCCTTTTCATGCTCATGTTTGCTCCCTCCCCACTTGAATGGCTTCCTGTCCCACAACACTATGGTCAGCTAGCTCAGCCCCCGGGAGCTAGCACTACAAACAGGGCACTTGGTGACATTACAAAAACAAAGGCTGCTGCATTCCTGCCCTCTGGAGTGCCCTGACTGGTTTAACTGGTAGTCACACCCCCCTTTCTGTTTCCCATCATCAAATCAGAACTTTGTATCCGAAGGGGTGTGACAGTCTCCTAGAATATACTATCCCAGTAAGACTCCCCCTCACAGTCTGTCATTCAGTCTCCAGCTCATTAACTCTGAGCTGAATCTGCAAAAACTTACTGTAGACTCTGAAATATACCAATGCTCATATACTTAGTGTTGTGAGCTCAAACATCTCCACGCAGTTGACAGTGAAATATAAGGTAAAAACAATGACTGCAGATGCTGGAAACCAGATTCTGGATCAGTGGTGCTGGAAGAGCACAGCAATTCAGGCATCATCCGAGGACAGGCAAAATCGACGTTTCGGGCAAAAGCCCTTCATCAGGAATAAAGGGACAGCCAGCAGAGTGAGAGTGTTGGTCTGACTGCTCGGAGGGCCTTAGTTGATGAGAGGTGTTAGATATTTTTTAAGTGAATATACCTGTGAAGTGCATTTACCTGCACTATGTGTACAGTTTCTTAGAATCCCTACAGTATGGAAATAGGCCGTTTGGCCCAACACATCCACACTGGCCCTCAGAAGATTAGGTAAAAACAATGACTGCAGATGCTGGAAACCAGATTCTGGATTAGAAAGGTGCTGGAAAAGCACATCAGGTCAGGCAGCAGCCGAGCAGCAGGAAAATCGATGTTCCAGGCAAAAGCCCTTCAACAGGAATACCTCAGAAGATTAACCCATCCAGGCCCATTCCTCTACATTTACTCCAGATTAATGCACTTATCTTACACTTCCCTATCACACTGGGTAATTTAGCATGGTCAATTCACCCAAATCTGCACACCTTTGGACTGTGGGAGGAATCCCACGCAGACACGGGGA
>NW_025207165.1:9197-12626 GCF_004010195.1 Chiloscyllium plagiosum | reverse complement strand
CGAGTTGGGTGGGCACTAATTCATTCGGATAATGAATGATTCGGTGAATTGATTAAATGCCTTTCCTCTGGGGCTCGGAGTTTTCAAAGTTTGCTCCCAATTCAGGAGACTGCAGAGGCACACAGCACGATTGCCCGCGCACACAGCGTCCCCAGCCTGACCCTGACTGCCGTCCACACACCGCTCCAAACCTGACCCTCACTGCCATCCACACACCTAAAACAGCCTGACCCTCATCGCTGTCCAAAACCGCCCCCAGCTTAACCCTCACTGCCATCCTCACACCGCCCCCAGCCTGACCCTCACTGCCTCCCACACACCGACCCCAGCCTGACCCTCACTGCCGTCCACACACCGTCCCCAGCCTGACCCTCACTGCCATCCTCACACCGTCCCCAGCCTGTCCCTCACTGCCGTTCACATACTGCTCCCAGCCTGCCCCTCACTGCCGTCTACACACCGTCCTCAACCTGACCCTCACTGCCTCCCACACACCACCACCAGCCTGACCCTCATCGCTGTCCAATACCGCCCCCAGCTTAACCCTCACCGCCGTCCAACATCGCCCCCAGCTTGACCCTCACTGCCGCCCACACACCAACCCCAGCCTGACTCTCATCGTCGTCCAACACCGCTCCCAGGCTGACACTCACTGCCAACCACATTCCGCCTCCAGCCTGACCCTCACTGTCACCCACACATTGCCCCACAGCCTGACACTCACCGCTGTCCACTCACCGCCCCCAGTCTGACCCTCACTGCCACTCACACAACACCCCCAGCCTGACACTCAGCATTGTTGAACACCGCTCCCAGCCTGATTCAATGCCGCCCACACATTGTCCCAGCCTGACACTCACGGACCCAGCCTAAACATCACAGCATCCGCACGCCACCCCAGTCTCACTCTC
The DNA here is from genome assembly GCF_004010195.1 of Chiloscyllium plagiosum. Classification (NCBI taxonomy): domain Eukaryota; kingdom Metazoa; phylum Chordata; class Chondrichthyes; order Orectolobiformes; family Hemiscylliidae; genus Chiloscyllium; species Chiloscyllium plagiosum. Next base: position 11,715 of record NW_025207165.1, on the reverse strand, counting down.
ACCTGAATCCACATTGCCCCCAGCCTGACCCTCACTGCCGTTCACACACCGCCCCCAACCTGACCTTCTCCGCCGTCCACACATCGCCCCCAGCCTGACCCTCACTGCCATCCACACACCGACCCAGCCTGACCCTTACTGCCATCCACACACCGCCCCAGACTGATCTTCAATGCCGCCCATACAATGCCCCTAAGACTGACCCTCAGCGCTAACCATACACTGCCCCAGCCTGACCCTCACCACCTTCCAAAGACCACCCCCGGCTGGCCCTTACTGATGCCCACACACTGCCCTCAGCCTGACCCTTACTGCTACCCACAAAACACCCCATCCTGACCCTCACCGCCGTCCAACACTGCCCCCAGCCTGACCCTCACTGCCGCCCACACACAACCCAGCCTGACCCTTAGCGCCATCCACACACCGCCAACAGCCTGACCCTCACGACCATCCACACACTGCCCTCAGCCTGACTCTCAGCGCCGTCCACACACCGCCCCCAGCCTGACACTCACCACCCTGCACACACTAGCCACAGCCTGAACCTCACCACCGTCCACATACTGCCCCCAGCCTGACACACACCACCGCCGACACGCCGCCCCCAGTCTGACCCTCACTGCTGTCCAGACACCACCCCCAGCCTGACACTCACCACCGTCCACACACCACCCCCAGCCTGACCCTCACTGCCATCCACACACCGACCCAGCCTGACCCTTACCACGGTCCACCGTCTGCACACCACCCCAGTCTGACTCTCACCAGAATCCACACTGCCCCCAGCCTGACCCTCACTGCCATCCACACACCGCCCCCAACATGACCTTCTTCGCCGTCCACACATCGCCCCCAGCCTGATCTTCACCGGCATCCACACACCACCCCCAGCCTCACACTCACTGCCATCCACACACCGCCCCAGACTGATCTTCAATGCCGCCCATACAATGCCCCTAAGACTGACCCTCAGCGCCATCCATACACTGCCCCAGCCTGACCCTCACAACCTTCCAAAGACCGCCCCCCGGCTGGCCCTTACTGATGCCCACACACCGCCCTCAGCCTGACCCTTACTGCTACCCACAAACCACCCCATCCTGACCCTCACCGCCGTCCAACACTGGTCCCAGCCTGACACTCACTGCCGCCCACATACAACCCAGCCTGACCCTTAGCGCCATCCACACACCGCCAACAGCCTGACCCTCACGACCATCCACATACTGCCCTCAGCCTGACTCTCAGCGCCATCCACACACCGCCCCCAGCCTGACACTCACCCCCCTCCACACACTAGCCACAGCCTGAACCTCACCACCGTCCACATACTGCCCCCAGCCTGACATACACCACCGCCGACACGCTGCCCCCAGTCTGACCCTCACTGCGTCCAGACACCACCCACAGCCCAACCCTCACCACCGTCCACACACCACCCCCAGCCTAACCCTCACTGCCATCCACACACCCACCCAGCCTGACCCTTACCACGGTCCACCGTCTGCACACCACCCCAGTCTGACTCTCACCAGAATCCACACTGCCCCCAGCCTGACCCTCACTGCCATCCACACATCGCCCCCAACATGACCTTCTCCGCCGTCTACACATCGCCCCCAGCCTGACCTTCACCGGCATCCACACACCACCCCCAGCCTCACACTCACTTCCATGCACACACCGACCCAGCCTGACCCTAAGTGCCACCCACACACCGCCCCAGACTGATCTTTACTGCCGCCCATACAATGACCAAAAGACTGACCCTCAGCGCCATCCATACACCGCCCCCTCCCTGACACTCACCACCTTCCAAAGACCCCCCCAGGCTGGCCCTCACTGATGCCCACACACCGCCCTCAGCCTGACCCTTACGGCTACCCACAAACCACCCCATCCTGACCCTCACCGCCGTCCAACACTGCCACCAGCCTGACCCTCACTGCCGCCCACACACCACCCCAGCCTGACCCTAAGCGCCATCCACACACTGCTAACAGCATGACCCTCACCACCATCCACACACTGCCCTCAGCCTGACTCTCAGCGCCGTCCACACACCGCCCCCAGCCTGACACTCACCCCGTCCACACACTGCCCCAAGCCTGACACTCACCACCCTCCACACACTGCCCCAAGCCTGACACTCACCACCCCACACACACTAGTCACAGCCTGACCCTCACCACCGTCCACACACTGCCCCCAGCCTGACACTCACCACCGCCGACACGCCGCCCCCAGTCTGACCCTCACTGCCATCCACACACCACCCCCAGCCTGTCCCTCACTGCCGTCCACACACCGCCCCCAGCCTGACCCTCACCACCGTCCACACACCGACTCCAGCCCGACCCTCACCACCGTCCACACACAATTCCCATCTTGTCACTCACTGCCATCCACACACTGCCCTTAGCCTGACCCTCACCAACGTCCAACAACGACCCCAGCCAGACCCTCACTGCCGTCCAACAACGACCCCAGCCTGACCCTCACCACCGTCCACACA
>NW_025207165.1:4558-7977 GCF_004010195.1 Chiloscyllium plagiosum | reverse complement strand
TCATGGCTCGGGGCAGTAAGGTCAGGCAGGGTGCGGTGAGAGTCCAGCTGGGGGGAGTGAGTCGAGGGCGGTGAGGGTCAGGCTGGGGGGTGGTGTGTGGACGGCAGTGAGGGTCTGGCTGGGGTCGGTATTGGACGTTGGTGAAGGTCAGGCTAAGGGCAGTGTGTGGACGGCTGTGAGGGACAAGCTGGGAGCAATGTGTGGACGGTGGTGAGAGTCAGGCTGGGGGCAGTGTTTGGACCGTGGTGAGGGTCAGGCTGGGGGCAGTGTGTGGATAGTGGTGAGTGTCAGGCTGGGGGCGGTGTGTAGACGGCGCTGAGAGTCAGGCTGAGGGCAGTGTGTGGATGGTGGTGAGGGTCAGGCTGTTGGCGATGTGTGGATGGCGCTTAGGGTCAGGCTGGGGTGGTGTGCATGCGGCAGAGAGGGTCAGGCTGATGGCAGTGTTGGACGGCGGTGAGGGTCAGGCTGGGGGCGGTGTGTAGACGGTGGTGAGGGACAGTCTGGGGTGGTGTGTGGGCGGCAGTGAGGGTCAGGCTGTGGGCAGGTTTGGACGGCGGTGAGGGTCAGAATGGGGTGGATTGTGGGTAGCAGTAAGGGTCAGGCTGAGGGCGGTGTGTGGGCATCAGTGAGGGCCAGCCTGGGGGCGGACTTTGGAAGGTGGTGAGGGTCAGGCGGAGGGCGGTGTGTGAGCATCAGTGAGGGCCAGCCTGGGGGCGGTCTTTGGAAGGTGGTGAGGGTCAGGCTGGGGGCGATGTGTGGACGGTGGTGAGGGTCAGGCTGGGGGCGGAGTGTGGACAGCAGTGAGAGACAGGGAGGGAGCGGTGTTTGGACGGCAGTGAGAGACAGACTTGGGGTGCTGTGTGCATTGAGGGTCAGCCTGGGGGCGGCGTGTCGGCGGTGGTGAGTGTCAGGCTTGGGGCAGTATGTGGACGGTGGTGAGTGTCAGGCTGGGGGCAGTATGTGGACGGTGGTGAGGCTTAGGCTGGAGGCAGTGTGTGGACGGCGCTGAGAGTCAGGCTGAGGGCCGTGTGTGGATGGTGGTGAGGGTCAGGCTGTTGGCGGTATGTGGGTGGCGGTGAGGGTCAGGCTGGGGGCAGTGTTGGACGGCAGTGAGGGTCAGGATGAGGTGGTATGTGGGTGGCAGTGAAGGTCAGGCTGGTGGCAGTGTTGGACGGCGGTGAGGGTCAGGATGGGGTGGTTTGTGGGTAGCAGTAAGGTTCAAGCTTGGCGCAGTGTTGGACGGTGGTGAGGGTCAGGCTGGGGGTGGTGTGTGGACGGTGGTGAGGGTCAGGCTGGGGGGCGGTGTGGGGACGGCAGTGAGAGTCAGGAGGGGGTGGATTGTGGGTAGCAGTAAGGGTCAGGCTGAGGGTGGTGTGTGGGCGTCAGTGAGGGCCAGCCTGTTGGCGGTCTTTGGAAGGTGGTGAGGGTCAGGCTGGGGCGGTGTATGGATGGCGCTGAGGGTCAGTCTTGGGAGGCATTGTATGGGCGGCAGTGAAGATCAGTCTGGGGCGGTGTGTGGATGGCAGTAAGTGTCAGGCTGGGTCGGTGTGTGGATGGTGGTGAGGGTCAGGCTGTGGGCGGTGTGTGGATAGTGCTGAGGGTCAGTCTGGGGGCGTTGTGTTGATGGCAGTAAGGGTCAGGCTGGTCGGTGTGTGGATGCCGGTGAAGGCCAGGCTGGGGGCGATCTGTGGACGGCGGAGAAAGTCAGGTTGGGGGCGGTGTGTGGACGGAGGTGAGAGTCAGGCTGGGGGCAGTGTGGGTTCCGGTGAGTGTCAGACTGGGGTGGTGTGCGGAAGGTGGTAAGGGTCAGGCTGGGTCGGTGTGTGGATGGCAGTGAGGGTCAGGCTGGGTCGGTGTGTGGATGGCAGTGAGGGTCAGGCTGGGGTGGTGTGTGGATGCTGGTGAAGGTCAGGCTGGGGGCGATGTGTGGATGGCGGAGAAGGTCAGGTTAGGGGTGGTGTGCGGACGGCGGTGAGTGTCAGGCTGGGGCAGTGTGGATTCTGGTGAGAGTCAGACTGGGGTGGTGTGCAGACAGTGGACGGTGGTAAGGGTTAGGCTGGGCGTGGTGCGTAGATGCTGGTGATGGTTAGGCTGGGGGCGGTGAGTGTCAGGCTGTGGGACAATGTGTGGGCGGCATTGAGGGTCAGGCTGGGAGCGGTGTTGGATGATGGTGAGGGTCAGGCTGGGGGTGGTGAGTGGACGGCTGTGGGACAATGTGTGGGCGGCATTGAGGGTCAGGCTGGGAGCAGTGTTGGATGATGGTGAGGGTCAGGCTGGGGGCGGTGAGTGGACGTCGGTGAGTGTCAGGCTGTGGACAATGTGTGGGTGGCATTGAGGGTCAGGCCGGTAGCGGTGTTGGATGATGGTGAGGGTCAGGCTGGGGGTGGGGAGTGGACGGCGGTGAGTGTCAGGCTGTGGGGCAATGTGGGGGTGGCAGTGAGGGTCAGACTGGAGATGGTATATGGCCAGCAGTGAGTGTCAGCCTGGGAGCGGTGTTGGACGACGGTGAGGGTCAGGCTGGGGTTGGTGTGTGGGTTGCAGTGAGGGTCAAGCCGGGGGCGGTGTTGGATGGCGGTGAGGGACAGGCTGGGGGCGGTGTGTGGGAGGCAGTGAGGGTCAGGCTGGGGATGGTGTATGGGCGGCAGTGAGGGACAGGCTGGGGGCGGTGTATGGGAGGCAGTGAGGGTCAGGTTGGGGACCGTGTGTGGACGGCAGTGAGGGTCAGGCTAGGGACGGTATTGGACAGAAATGAGGGTCAGGCTGGTGCTGGTGTATGGACGGCAGTGAGGGTCAGGCTGGGGACGGTGTGTGGGAGGCAGTGAGGGTCAGGCTGGGGCAGTGTGTGGGTGGGCGATCGTGCTGTGTGCCTCTGCAGTCTCCTGAATGGGGAGCAGACTTTGAAATCTCCGAGCCCCAGAAAAAAGGCATTTAATCAATTCATCGAATCATTCATTATCCGAATGAATTAGTGCCCACCCAACTCGTTCACATAATTGAGGTTCCTCAGTCGGTGGGAACATGAATAGGAAGGGATTAGAGGGATATGGGCCAGGTGCTGGCAGATGGGACTAGAATGGGTTGCGATACCTGGTCAACATGGACGGGTTGGACAGAAGGGTCTGTTTCTGTGCTGTATATCTCTATGACTCTATGACCTTCCAGCCAATTTTGTATCCAAATCTCCCCATCTCCTTGTATTCTATGGTGATGGACTTGATAACCCGTGTGTTATGTGGGCCCTTGCTGAACGTCTTTCTGAAGTCCAAGTAAGTGATTTCCATGCACAAAGCCATGCTGACTATCCCTAATCATTCTTGTCTTTCCAATTACATGTACATCCTGCCCCTTAGAAGCCCTTCCAACAACTTGCCTTCTACTGACTACAGGCTCACCAGTCAATAGTTCGCTGGCTTTTCCTT
>NW_025207165.1:0-2961 GCF_004010195.1 Chiloscyllium plagiosum | reverse complement strand
GTTGAGAGTGAGCGTGGGATGGTGTGTGGATGCTGGTGATGGTTAGTCTGGGGGCGGTGAGTGTCAGGCTGTGGGACAATGTGTGAGCGGCATTGAGGGTCAGACTGGGAGCGGTGTTGGATGATGTGAGGGTCAGGCTGGGGGCAGTGAGTGGACAGCAGTAAGTGTCAGGCTGTGGGAAAATGTGTGGGCGGCATTGAGGGTCAGGCTGTGAGAGGTCTTCTACAATGCTGAGGGTCAGGCTGGGGGTGTTGTGTGAATGGCAGTGAGGGGCAGGCTGGGGGCGGTGAGTGGACGGCGGTGAGTGTCAGGCTGTGGAACAATGTGTGGGTGGCAGTGAGGGTCAGGCTGGAGGCGGAATGTGATTGGCAGTGAGTGTCAGCCTGGGCGCGGTGTTGGACAACGATAAGAGTCAGGCTGGGGTTGGTGTGTGGGCGGCAGTGAGTGTCAAGCTGGGGGCGGTATTGGACAGCGATGAGGGTCAGGCTGGTGGTGGTGTGTGGGCGGCAATGAGTGTCAGGCTGGGGGTGGTCTGTGGGAGGCAGTGAGTGTCAGGCTGGGGACGGTGTGTGGGAGGCAGTGAGGGTCAGGCTGGGAGCGGTGTGTGGGTGGGCATTCGTGCTGTGTGCTGCTGCAGTCTTCTGAATGGGGAGCAGACTTTGAAAACTCTGAGCCACAGAGGAAAGGCATTTAATCGATTTACTGAATCTTTGATTATCCGAATGAATTCGTGCCCATCCAACTCGTTCACATAATTGAGGTTCCTCTGTCAGTGGGAACATGAGTTGGAAGGGTTTAGAGGGATATGGGCCAGATGCTGGCAGGTAGGCCTAGAATGGGTTGGGATACCTGGTCAGCATGGACGGGTTGGCCCGAAGGGTCTGTTTCTGTTTTGTATATCTCTATGACTCTATGACTTCCAGCCAATTTTGTATCCAAATCTCCCCATCTCCTTGTATTCTATGGTGATGAACTTGCTAACCAGTGTGTTATGAAGACCCTTGCTGAACGTCTTTCTGAAGTTCAAGTAAGTGATTTCCATGCACAAAGCCATGCTGACTGTCCCTAATCATTCTTGTCTTTCCAATTACATGTACATCCTGCCCCCTAAGCCCTTCCAACAACTTGTCTTCTACTGACTGCAGCCTCACCGGTCTATAGTTCGCTGACTTTTTCTTACGACCTTTCTCAAATAATGGCACCAGTCTTCCAGGATTTGGAGGGATACGGGCCGGGTGCTGGCAGGTGGGACTAGATTGGGTTAAGATATCTGGTCGGAGGAGAAAATGAGGTCTGCAGATGCTGCAGATCAGAGCTGAAAATGTGTTGCTGGAAAAGCGCAGCAGGTCGGGCAGCATCCAGGGAACAGGAGAATCGACGTTTCGGGCATAAGCCCGAAGAAGGGCTTATGCCCGAAACGTCGATTCTCCTGTTCCCTGGATGCTGCCTGACCTGCTGCGCTTTTCCAGCAACACATTTTCAGCTTAGGATATCTGGTCGGCATGGATGGGTTGGATGGAAGGGTCTGTTTCCATGTTGTACATCTCAATGTCTCTGACTCTAAATGGCCAGTTTCCACACCACAGTGACTCTTCGGGAAACCCATTTGGACAGGTACCTAATAGCAAATGTTTGTATACATGTGGACCAAGGGGAGGCAGGTGAGATTACCTCAGTTTGGAATGATGTTTGACATGGATTGATTGGATCACAGAGTCAGTTTCCATGCTACAAAACATTACTACTCTAATTCTTGCTATCTCTGCATCCCTCCCTCTTCACATCTCTCCCTATCTCTGTCACCTCACCCAGCCTCACAACTCTTCCTTCTCTTCCAAGTTTGTGAGAAGATATGTAGCTCGGGTGCTCTTTGTTGTGGTTCTGTTCGCCGAGCTGGGAATTTGTGTTGCAGATGTTTTGTCCCGTATCTAGGTGACATCCTCAGTGCTTGGGAGCTTCCTGTGAAGCGCTTCTGTGATCTTTCCTCCGACATTTATAGTGGTTCAGGAACTGACAACCGGAAGCGGCAGAGACAGGCCACTATAAATGCAGGAGAAAAAAAAATCACAGAAGCGCTTCACAGGAGGCTCCCAAGCACTGAGGATGTCACCTAGACAGGGGACGAAACGTCTGCAAGACAAATTTCCAACTCGGCGAACATCCTCCTTATCTCTAATAATTCCTCTCCAGCCTCAGACCCCTCCCTAACTCTAATCCCCTCCAGTCTCTCAAAGTTGTGCTATATCTGCCTTTCTTTGATTCCAGCCTTGAGGATTCCCCATTTTTATTTCTCACTTGATGACGGCCCTTTCTGATTCCTGCATCGAGCTCCAGAATTTCCTCCTAAACCGCTCCATCTTACTTTCCTCCCACATTGACCAATCATGTGTCATCTATTCTACTATCATTTTTTCTGACCTGGTTTCAAAGGTGGCCGGTCATATTCCTATATTAAGTGTCTTGAGGTTTACAGCACACAAAAAGGCTCTGTGGGCCATTGAGTCTGTGCCAGTAAAGAAAACTATCACCAAACTATCCGGATCCATTTTGCAATACACAGTCATTCGCACCATCTGTCTTGAGATCTCAAGTGGGACCTAAATATGCCTTAAATGCTATTGGGAATTCTGTGTCTCCCACCCTTCCAGACAGTGAGGTTCAGTGCAACTGGTGCTCGATGATGGCATCACCCACAGGAGCACAGAGCAGCTGGGTCTGTGCAAACCAGAGATCGTCCACACATTGGGAATGCTGGCAAGGTCCCTGAGAGGGGGCACAGGGTATTTACCAGGATGGTTCAAGGAATAGTGGATTGTAGTAGCATGTTTTGGATATTCTTTTACATTATTCATTGGTCTGATATAGTTGTTGCTGATACATTGGGTAGATAATATCGATCTACAATAGATGGACTCTCCTTCCCAACCTCTCCCCTTGCCTGGGCTGGGTAACCTTCAGGTT
>NW_025207164.1:9090-12625 GCF_004010195.1 Chiloscyllium plagiosum | reverse complement strand
CCTGCACATCTTTGGATTGTGGGATGAAACCCACACAGACACAGGGAGAATGTGCAAACTCCACGCAGACAGTTGCCCGAAGATGGAATCGAACCCGGCTTCCTGGTGCTGGGAGGCAGCAGCACTAACCACTGAACCACCGTGCTGGCCCTAAGTTTGTGAGATTGATCTGGAGGTGAGGAGTTTGCCTTCTGAAAGAAGCCTGAGCAGTTTAGGGCGATCCTGTTGGGAGCTTCGGAGAGTGAGAGGAGGTGTGTAAGATGGTGAAGGGGATTGACAGAGGAAACGTAGATTGGATGGTTCACCATGGGTGGGACAGTCAAGAACGAGAGGTTATGGATTTCGGAAAAGGGACAGCAGATTGAAAACAGGGAAGAGGGCGATTGACCCCTCTTGAAAGCTGGGGGATTTGTGAGATTCACACCCCCCCCCAGAGTGCGGTGGATGCTGAGACACAGGATAACTTGACAGAGGGGTTAGAGTTTTAATCAGTGATGGGCTGATGGTGATGAAGAGGGGGTAGGAAGGCAGCGTTGGGGCTGAACCATGATCATATTGCATGGTGAAGCAGGCTGGAGGGGCTGAGTGGCCTCGACCTGCATTGATTTCTGATTACACCAAGGGACATGGGGACAGCAAGTTGGAGGGGCTGAATGGCCTCCTGTTGACCCTAGGGCTCAGGGGAGTCTCCAGCCTGTGTTGTCAGAGTGAGTTAGGGGTGGGCAAGAGATCCCCTTGCCCCCATCCAGTGGCCTGGGAATGGGGGCCACGCTGGTCAGGAAGGAGAGAGTTCTGAAACCACGGTGGGCTAGTACGGAGCGAGTGGTCACTGCAGGGGTGGTGGGTACTGGGCCGTGTCTACTCACTGGCCTGGGAAATAGTCATGTGGCATCACCAGGCCAGGGAGGGCCACGTCTAACACAATCCATTCCCTTGGTCAACCAGGCCATTCGCTCCATTGCCCCCGTGCTAGCTCTCTGACCATTTGAACTCTGAGCCTATTCCCCATGATCCTCCCCGTTGTACTGATTGAAAGAACTCACTGGATCCCTGTCGGGAATCGCGTATCAAGCGTAGCTCCCAAGCCTAGGGTTACAGGAAGCTTCCAGCTGAACATAACTCCGGGATGAGACATTGAATATCTCACTCGGAATCTACCCGTTCGGATAATGGGAGGATTGGATCCAGGGTGAGCTTTCCCGGAAGGTTAGGATGTGTGACAGTCTGTAAGGAGCTGGTGGATTGGTGAAAATTCTCTCCCGTCTGAGTCATTGGGAAGGACAGGGACAGCACGGGGTTAGATACAGAGTAAAGCTCCCTCTACACTGTAGAGTACCTGATCTTGGAGGTGGAATCCGATTCCCTTTCAGGTGGTCAGAGGGAGGTTTCTTGTATTTAGGCATTTATATCATCCCAGCCTTCAATCAATTAGATAAAGCTATCTTCCGGCAGTTGCTCGAGGACATAAGGCAGGACCTTCAGCACCTTCTATATCCTGGTTGGGTAGAATATCTCCGGTCAAAATGAATGTGTTCCTCCGTTTATTATATCCCAGGCAATTGCACCTTTTGATACTGCCCAGTCAGCCTATACGGAGCTTTACAGTCGGCTTGGATGTTTTATTTAACATCACAGGCGGCCTTTTATGGAGCTCACGCAATTGCAGTTGAGTGATGTGGATTTTACACACTTTAACAAATACTAATAGAGTTCCCTCCTAGCCTATTTGGCTGATTTGATTTGCTAAGACCTGCAGTCAATGTGGTTGGACATCGATGTCTCCCAGGCAAAATGTCGCCTCATTAATCTGTTGTTCATGGATTAATCTGTTGTTCATGGACAAGATACGGACTGTTATGGACCATTGCAGAAATCCAATTGTCCTGAACACTGTTAAAGCATGGAGAATGATGCATTATTGTGAGGGCAATTTACAAAAATAAAACACTTCCCCTTTTACTCCCATTGTAGGATTGATGGATTCTAGCTTTTGGCTCTGGGAGTCCAGAGGAGTTTCCTGTTTGGGAGACTTAATTGACGGGGTGGGCGTGATGTCTTTCGAGCAGCTGAGTCAGACATATGAGCTATCTAGAAGATTAGGGATTTTATACAGAAAAAAAAATACATTAATGTTTAGTCGCCATAAGTCGAATATGGAGGTGAGAGTGCTTCAGTCCACGTGCACTCTCTCGGTCAGCACTCTCTAGCATTTAATAGGAGGTCGTGTCTCAAAGGACATCGAGCAGCTGTTTGGAGTTTGGGTTCAGCAATTGGGGGTGGAGATGTTCAACAGAGGAGTTGGCAGATATTTGGAAGAATGTCTGGCAGATTTCGATTTGCAATAGGACGCAAGCTATGCAATTGAAGGTACTCCACAGGGTTTATTTGGCGTCGGAGTTCAAAGGACATCGAGCAGCTGTTTGGAGTTTGGGTTCAGCAATTGGGGGTGGAGATGTTCAACAGAGGAGTGGGCAGATATTTGGAAGAATGTCTGGCAGATTTTGATTTGCAATAGGACGCAAGCTATGCAATTGAAGGTACTCCACAGGGTTTATTTGGCGTCGGAGTGGCGTGCCAAATTTAAGAACGGAGCGTTCCCAATGTGCCCAAATGTAAAACAGATGTTGGTACGCATACACATTGTTTATGGTCATGCCACAAACTTCATAGTTATTGGGGCCCTGTAGCGAGTGTTTTGGAAGGGGTCTTGGGAACCGAGGTCAAGGTAGATCCGATGTCCGGCCTCTTGGGTTTGCCAAATCACCCATCTTTGGGAAGAAATTGTTTATATACTTACATTTTGTGAGAGAAAGAACATTCTGATGAAGTGGCTGTCGGTAAATCCCCCAGGATTCTCGGGGTTGTGTAGGTTAGTTATGGAGCACATCCCCCTGGACTTCCTTACAATTATCGTGCACCAGAAAATAGAACTTTTTGATAGGACGTGGCGGCCCTTTTTGAAACATGTAGGCGCGGACATTTTGGCTATTTTGGTCAGGGCCTTTGTGTAACCATAAGCATTGTGTCTGGTGTCCCAGATGCCCCATAGGAGGAAGAATTCTGATCAAACACGGCTTCACAGTGCCAGCTGTCGATACACTAAGGAGCCAATTGGTACCCACAACTGGAACATACAGGAGGGCTCAAGCCATACATCTTGCACATTGTTTCTGAGCTTGATAATGATGTCCATGGGAATCCAGGGATATGAGCACCAACTGCTAGGTTAAGGTACAGAAGGACGGATATTCATGCTATAATTGGATGATTACTTGACTGACAAATTGAATAAATGTGGCTCTTCTCAGACAAATAGGACTAGCTGGAGATATCAGACTTTGGGGGCGGCGTCCAATAACAAGAATAAGAACATAAAATAAATATGCTGAGACATGAGCTCAAATGGTCAATTACATCAGATGCCCAATCCGCCACACAGAATCAGACATCATAATCCAGAGGAGATATCCGTTTAGCATGGAGCACAGTGCAGACCAGGTTAGTGTACTGCTCAATACAACCCAGTACACTGTAC
>NW_025207164.1:0-5769 GCF_004010195.1 Chiloscyllium plagiosum | reverse complement strand
TAAGGGTCATTCACTGTGTAACTGTACAGAGTCAGGGTTTATTCAGCAGGGTAATGGTCACTCACTGTGTAGCCGTACAGAGTCAGTGTTTATTCAGCAGGGTAAGGGTCACTGTGTAACCGTACAGAGTCAGTGTTTATTCAGCAGGGTAAGGGTCACTGTGTAACCGTACAGAGTCAGTGTTTATTCAGCAGGGTAAGGGTCACTGTGTAACCGTACAGAGTCAGTGTTTATTCAGCAGGGTAAGGGTCACTGTGTAACCGTACAGAGTCAGTGTTTATTCAGCAGGGTAAGGGTCACTGTGTAACCGTACAGAGTCAGTGTTTATTCAGCAGGGTAAGGGTCACTGTGTAACCGTACAGAGTCAGTGTTTATTCAGCAGGGTAAGGGTCACTCATTGTGTAACCGTACAGAGTCAGTGTTTATTCAGCAGGGTAAGGGTCACTGTGTAACCGTACAGAGTCAGTGTTTATTCAGCAGGGTAAGGGTCACTGTGTAACCGTACAGAGTCAGTGTTTATTCAGCAGGGTAAGGGTCACTGTGTAACCGTACAGAGTCAGTGTTTATTCAGCAGGGTAAGGGTCACTGTGTAACCGTACAGAGTCAGTGTTTATTCAGCAGGGTAAGGGTCACTGTGTAACCGTACAGAGTCAGTGTTTATTCAGCAGGGTAAGGGTCACTGTGTAACCGTACAGAGTCAGTGTTTATTCAGCAGGGTAAGGGTCACTGTGTAACCGTACAGAGTCAGTGTTTATTCAGCAGGGTAAGGGTCACTGTGTAACCGTACAGAGTCAGTGTTTATTCAGCAGGGTAAGGGTCACTGTGTAACCGTACAGAGTCAGTGTTTATTCAGCAGGGTAAGGGTCACTGTGTAACCGTACAGAGTCAGTGTTTATTCAGCAGGGTAAGGGTCACTGTGTAACCGTACAGAGTCAGTGTTTATTCAGCAGGGTAAGGGTCACTCATTGTGTAACTGTACAGAGTCAGTGTTTATTCAGCAGGGTAAGGGTCACTCATTGTGTAACTGTACAGAGTCAGTGTTTATTCAGCAGGGTAAGGGTCACTCATTGTGTAACTGTACAGAGTCAGTGTTTATTCAGCGGGGTAAGGGTCACTCACTGTGTAACCGTACAGAGTCAGTGTTTATTCAGCAGGGTAAGGGTCACTCACTGTGTAACCGTACAGAGTCAGTGTTTATTCAGCAGGGTAAGGGTCACACTGTGTAACCGTACAGAGTCAGGGTTTATTCAGCAGCGTAAGGGTCACTCACTGTGTAACCGTACAGAGTCAGGGTTTACTCAGCAGGGTAAGGGTCACTCTCTGTGTAACCATACAGAGTCAGTGTTTATTCAGCAGGGTAAGGCTCACTCTCTGTGTAACCGTACAGAGACAGGGTTTACTCAGCAGGGTAAGGGTCACTCTCTGTGTAACCGTACAGAGACAGGGTTTATTCAGTGGGGTTGGTCTGTGTGGAGTTCGAAGGGAGCGGCTTTGGGAACCGGATTTTCTCTGTGTGCTGACCAATCCCAGCCGGCTCATTCAGAGATTCCCCTGAGCCCGGAGCGCAGGCTCAGAATGTACCGGAACACTCAGTACTGGGAGGGAGGGAGTGAAGGAGAGCGATGGAGGGAGAAAAAGAGAGAGGGAGGAGGAGATGAGGGGAGAGAGCGGGACGGACAGCGGGGGAGAGAGAGACACAGAGGGACAGAGAGAGACACACACACACACGGATTGGGGGATACAGACAGGGAGAGAGACACACGGGGCGGGGGGAGAGACACAGAGGGACAGAGAGGGAGCCTGATGTAAAACCCAGATGTGGAAGGGGCAGTCTGAGAACTGGCTGTTGCCCCACCCTGAAAGTTAGGGGGTGGGGAAATCAATCTGCAAGTTTAATGGTCAGGGTATTTCCTATTGTTGCAAAGGGCAGACTGTCAGTCAAACTATGGAGGGTGGGCCTCAGGTACTGACGTACCATGGTCTCACTGCGGACCAGAATGGGGCTGAATGGCCGCCCCTCTCTCTCTCTCTCTCTCTCTCGGATTTTGGACAGTGCTGACAGACGGATATAATCACACGTGTTGTGGCGGCGGGAAGTTTTTGTCAGGAATTGAGTCATGTGGCCTGGCCCAAGTCAGAGAGGAAGCGGCCTGTGATTTCAGTGTAAAACGAAAACAAATAACAGACTCAGTCGGCTGTTTGATGGGATCCCTGGGGACCGAGTGGATCACGTTAGGAATCCTGCTGGAGCGTGCTGCATGACACCTCCTGAATCCTTCCCAAATTCCAGTTTCCAGGAGACCCCCTATTGGAGGCCAAGCTGGGAGTCAGGCTTCGCTTGAGACTAGGCCCCAAACTTGATCGCTGTCGGAGTGAAGGATTCTGGGGGCACGTTTGTTGGTTTTTGTTCTGACCCTGGGATGCAGGGTGAGTGGGCAGAATGGCCTCTGGGGTTCCGGTAATGATGAGGTGATGAGGGAAACCTCTCCCCTGGTAACCAAACGGCCGGCTGGTTGATTAAAGTGTGCATTTATGTGTCACCTTTGATGTCGTAGGCCACAGGCCCACGAGGAATCTGAGCAGGAGACCATTCGGCCCATTGGGTCCATTCCACGGAGAATCGTGGACGACCCAAATCATCCTCGATTCTACTTTCCTGCCCCTTTTTTATCTTACCATCTCCGCCACCCACCCCCAAAGAACCCTGTGGACTTTCCCAACGTGTATCACGGATTGGCTAATGAGAGCTCTCGGAAAGGAGGAAGGGTAGAGATGGAGAGGAAATGGGGGGGATCGTCAGCCCCCCCTCCCCATCCCCAGTGCCATCGTCCCTCCTCAAATCCCCCCACCACCACCCAAACCCCCTCTCACCCACTACCCAACCCTTGTCCTGCCCCCCCTCCCAGTGATACTCAGTGGGATCAGCAATCCATTGGCCGATCCTGGTCGGAAGGGAGATCCCAAGGAGGAATCTTACGATCTGGAACGACCCCCCAGTCCCAGCGTTTGATGGATCTGTGCTCCCAATGAGTGTATGCCCTTCGAGAGATAGGTTAGATGCCCCTGGATAGGGTCTTCTACCCCATGTGGCAGGAATTCACCATATTCTGAGTCACAACCTGGATAGGATTTTAGTTGGGCCTCATTTGGAACGTTGTGTACGGCTCTGGTCGCCATGGCGTCAGAGAGATGTGAGGCTTTCGAGAAGATACCAAAACCGTTTTGTTGCCTGGTTTGGAGGGTATCAGCTACGAGGAGGTGTTGGACACACTTGGTTTGTTTTCACTTGAGTGTCGAAGGATGAGGGGGCTCCTTGATAGAGCTTTACAAAACTCTGAGAGGCTTGGATGGTTGGAGGTATTTTCTCAGGGTAGCAATATCGATTACTGGGGGATGTCGGTTTAAGGTAAAATGGGGAAGGTTTAAAGGAGATGGGAGAGGCAGGTCTTTTACACAGAGGAGTACTGGGAATGCACTGCCACAGGAGATGGTGGAGACGGATACAATATCAATGTTTCCAAGGTATTTGGACAGAATCAGGAGTAGAGGGAGATGCACTGTTTTGAGGCAAAAGGCTTTGAAAGGCATCCTGTGTTGGTGCCTCTCAATTGGCCCACGGGCCTGTTCCTGTTACTGTACCGTTTGTCATTGAAGACAGAAATGGGGAGGGACCCCCCCTCTCTCTGTGGGGAGGGACCCCCCTCTCTCTCTGTGGGGAGGGACCCCCCCTCTCTCTGTGGGGAGGGACCCCCCCTCTCTGTGGGGAGGGACCCCCTCTCTCTCTTTGGGGAGGGACCCCCTCTCTCTCTGTGGGGAGGGACCCCTCTCTCTCTGTGGGGAGGGACCCCCTCTCTCTCTGTGGGGAGGGACCCCCTCTCTCTGTGGGGAGGGACCCCCCTCTCTCTGTGGGGAGGGACCCCCTCTCTCTCTGTTCTCTCTGTGGGGAGGGACCCCCCTCTCTCTGTGGGGAGGGACCCCCTCTCTCTCTGTGGGGAGAGACCCCTCTCTCTGTGGGGAGGGACCCCCCTCTCTCTGTGGGGAGGGACCCCCCTCTCTCTGTGGGGAGGGACCCCCTCTCTCTCTGTGGGGAGGGACCCCCTCTCTCTCTGTGGGGAGGGACCCCCTCTCTCTCTTTGGGGAGGGACCCCCTCTCTCTGTGGGAAGTTGAGTGTATTCCAGGCTGAGACAGAGAGAGAGAGTGAGAGAGAGAGAGGTTTTTAATCAGGTAGTTTCTTTACTCAGAGAGTAGTAGGGGTGTGGAATGCACTGGCTGTAACAGTAGGAAACTCGCCAACTTTAAGGGCATTTACATGGTCATTGGATAAACATGGATGGGAACGGGATAGTGTAGGTTCGATGGGCATCAGATTGGTTCCACAGGTCGGTACAACATCGAGGGCCGAAGGGCCTGTACTGCGCTGGAATGTTCTATAAGGGCCTGTACTGCGCTGTAATGTTCTATAAGGGTCTGTACTGTTCTATAAGGCCATGTACTGCGCTGGAATGTTCTATAAGGCCCTGTACTGCGCTGGAATGTTCTATAAGGGCCTGTACTGTGCTGTAATGTTCTATAAGGGCCTGTACTGCGCTGGAATGTTCTATAAGGGCCTATAATGTTCTATAAGGGCCTGTACTGCGCTGGAATGTTCTATAAGGGTCTGTACTGCGCTGGAATGTTCTATGTGGTGGAGTGAATCGAGGGGAAAAGGTAACGGAGTGGTGTTGACGCTGATCAGATCAGCTGCCAGCACTGTTCATGGCAGACGAGACTCGTGAATGGCCTCCTTTTAGCCAGGACTTTCAATGTTTTTGTCTGCCCCCCCTCCACCTTCAGTCTCCAAAACCTGGTTAAAAACTGGGAGGGAGGCAAAAGGCTGTAAACATTGACACAGGGAATGTTCTCGGACTCCCTGTCGGGATGTGAGGACGGGGGTGGGGGGGGGGGGTGTCAGGAGATGGTGGAAATATCCCCAGGCTCGGGGGTGGTGCTGTCCTCTGGGGGAGCGGGGGAGCTAATCCTACCTTCCCACCCCCCCCCGGGACAATCTCGGCTGGTTCCTGGGCATTGACGTTCCCAACTCTGTGACTGAGTTCCTGCTGTCTCAGGGCGGAGGGTTGTGTCTCTGAGGCAAACGACCGAGTGTCACATCCTGCCTTTGTCTGGGCTCTTCAGGAGACATCTGTGGAATCCATCAGCATGTGGGAACGTTCCGGGATAACAGCCCAGGGACGGGAGCTGAGGTGCTGGAGGGATGCTCTCTCTCTCTCTCACACACACACCCAGCGTACGGCCACTGGCAGGACCTGCATTTCTCAAGCCCCTATTCCCCCTTCAGCGAGGTTGTGGGCACCCCTCAGCCAATCGAGTGCCTCTCGTTGGGGGTGGGGTGCGGGAGATTGGTCACCTGTTGTAATGGAAGGGGAGCACAGCACGATCCCACAGACGGGAGCGGTACAGGGCTGGGATATTGACCTCGGGACCCTGGGGAGAGCTCCACTGGCTGTCATGGGTTCAAGTCCCACTGCGGGAATGTGCCCCAATTTAATGCCAATGAAGACAACCCGGGATTGGACGGTCGTCCCAAGGATGGTGACTGTGGCCACCATCATCAATCATCACAGCAACCCCACCATGTTCACCAATGGCTTAGAGGGGAGGGCAGCCTTGCCTCCACGTGACTCCAGTCCCACAATCTCCAAACTGCCTTTAGAAATTATCACAGCAAGGCATTGCTCCCCACCCCCTCAGCACTGACCCTCCGACAGTGC